>NC_058131.1:562500661-562594503 GCF_016433145.1 Gracilinanus agilis | reverse complement strand
TCTGTACCAGCAGCAATACAATGACCCAGGACAATTCTGAGAGATTTATGGTAAAGATGCTACCCACATTCAGAGGAAGGACTGCAGGAGAGGAAACATATAAGAAAAACAACTGCTTGAACGCATGGGTCGGGGTGGACATGATTGAGGGTGTGGACTCGAAACTACCACACCAATGCAACTACCAACAATTTGGAAATTGGTCTTGATCAAGGACACATGACAAAACTAGTGGAAATGTGCATCGGCCATGGGTAACCATGTTAAAAATGTATATTAATAAATGTTTAAAAAATAAATAAATAAATTAAGTTTTTAAGCTGAAAAATAGTCTTGGAATTAAAATTCTATGCTCGGGCATTCATACCATCCACTTAGCTTTTATACGAAGAAGACTGGGCAAATAAGTCACTTTGGCTTGTTGGATCAGGGTCTCTTTATATAGTTCTGTAAGCAAGGGAAGTAATAATGCCAAATAAGTTCTAAACACAGAAAATGGCTCTACCTCATTTTACTAATCAGGTACAGCTTTAAAGAGTCTCCTAAAACAATGCAAAGGTAAGATTAGCCCTATGAGGAGCTATGGGCATTAAATTTTGAAGAAGACTGAATGTATAAAACTTTTTTCACTTCTACATAGAGCAGGAGCTCTTAACTTGAGGTCCAGTGACTTCTAGATTTTTGGGTGTCCATGAACTTGAATGGGGAAAACTATATACCTTTATTTTAATGAACCTCTAACTAAAATTGATCAGTTCCTGTGATTGTGAGTTTACGTAACAAGCCATTATTCTGAGGAGGCATCCATTAACTTCATGAGCCTACAAAAAAGAAGTCCATATCCTAAAAAAAAAAAAAGTTCAGAACCCTTCACTTAGACCATAGTGCCAGTGATGAAAAAAAAGGAATTTTCTGAACCCGTTCCCTTTTTCTTTTAAAGCACAATAGTATTTCATGATGTTCACCTAATTTGTTCTGTCATTCCCCAATTGATGGGCATGCTCTGTTTTCAATTCATTATCACCACAAAAAAGAGCTACTGTAAATATTTTTGTGCACATAGATGCTTTTCCTTTTCATTTGATCTCTGTGGGATACAGATCTACTAGTGGTATTGCCAGGATAGCTTTTTGGACATAGTTCCAATTTGCTCTCCAGAATTATAGACTACTTCATAGCTTTTCCAACAGTGCATTCATAGATCTATTTTCCCACATCCTCTCCAACATTTGCCATTTTCCTTTTCTGTCCCCTTAGCCAATCTGGTGGACATGAGATGTTATCTTAAAGTAGTTTAAATTTGCATTTCTCTAATTGTTAATTATTTAGAGCAGGTTTTCATATGATTATTTATTGCATATATTTTTTCCTCTTAAAACAGCCTACTTACATCCTTTGATCATTTATCAATTGGGGATTGGTGCTTATATTTATAAATTTGGCTCAGTTCTCTATGTGTTTGAAAATTGAGACCTTTAACAAAGAAATCTACTGCAAATTCCCCTGCTCCGAGTTAGCATTCCTGCTTTTCTCCTGGTTTTAGCTAATAACTTTGTTTGCAAAAATCTTGTTTTATGTAATCAAAGTTACAATTACAAAGCTACAATATAGTTATCAATGTAACCAAAGTTACCATTTTACCTTCCATGAACCGCCCTATTTGTTCAGTTATGAATTCTTCTCCTATCCATAGATGTGATGTAATTTCTTTCATGCTCCCCAAATTTTCCTGTGATATCACTCTATATATGTTATCCATTGCTCCTAGGACTCTCCCCAGTTGTAAATGTGGATAAGCAAACTCCAAATAAGGGACTAATTAGAACCTGACTGAACTAAGAGTAATTCTCAATTTTTATATGTTATAACTCTGTTAATGTATGTTAATACATTGCTTGTTTTTCAGAAAGCAATAACAAAAATAGTTTAAAGTGCTAAAAAAAGTAGAGCTCTAATCAGTCTTCTTTATTTTTATCTTGATCAGTTCTATGATGTTGCTAATAAACTTTAAAACACTATATGATACAACTAACTCTGTTTCTAAAAGTAGTAGTGAACTAGTACTGAATTCAATAAAAATGAAACCTATTTGGAGAGTATGCTGGTAAAATATTTTAAAATAATCTATAGTTACTGACCAAATTTACCTTTTCTAATACATAATCTATATGATGTCAGACACCCTGGGTCCTGAATACATGTCTATATTTTCCCTCATTATAGTAAATAATAAAAGTGTGAGCTATACTAATAACTTGCCAATCACATTCAATTGGTAACTGTGTAATTTTATCCCAAGTGGTATTCTTGTTTCCTTAATTTTTACAAATTACTATAAACTGTACTTGTCCTCCCTAGTCAAACTGAGCTCACTACAAGCTTAATGAACATGTTCTCAACTTTATCAATAAACTTTAGAAGAATATAAAGACAGAAACTTGAAACAATATGTAACGTTACAACATTCGATGTTGTTGTGTACTGGCTGCCAGCTTAGATGTATTTCTGATCTACTAATGTGCATTCAACAAATTCATATGACTATCAGTTTAACAAAAAGATTTTTCTTTTGTACACTCAAATACTGTAATTAATATAAAATGTTAAAATCTTAATAAAATGTGATTTTCCCCTCAAATAGTTATGTTTGTATGACAGAGGTTTTGTTTGTTTTTAATACCTGATCTTCGTGTAATTGGAATACAAGGTCATTTATCAATAGATATGGAGTCAAAATATTTAGCAGAGGGGAAATATAAAAGAAAGATAATGATAATAATAATGATGATAAACATTTCTATAGCACTTAGTACACTGGGACAAATTCCATGGAACTGGAATACTGGCAGATATTATTTTAAGCCACAAAAATGTTCCATAAAAAAAAACTCAAGATCTTTAAAAGATCATGTAGAATGAGTGAGTTATCATAGGATTGGGAAAGGGCAATTATCCCAATTTCCAAAAAAAAGCAAAGAAAGTAGACACTGAAAATTAGGCCAAAAAATCTGACTCCTATTCCTAGTAAAATTCTAAAATACATTTATGACTAAATGAAAATGTTTTATTATGTTTCAAAGTGGTCCCTTTAGAGTCAATGTAAATAAAATATTCTAACAATGAGACTTGATGTCTTTAAAATGAAGCTATGATGAAGCCAGCTTGGTGGCTCAGTGGATTGAGAGCCCAGCCTAGTAACAGGAAGTCCTGGGCTCAAATTTGACCTTAGACACTTTCTAGCTCTGTGACCATAGGCAAGTCACATTCATTTTGACCTGAATATATAGCCTCACACATAGGGTGACCATTTAATTATAAAGGTACATTCTATAATGAAAAAATTAATTTCCTGCAGGATTACATAGTATGAAGTCATAAGAGAATTTAAATTTACCAAATTCCCCCTCAAGAAGACAAATTCTGCCCTGCTCCTAAATGAAAGGAGAAAGGTAATGTGTGTTTTAAAATGGCTCTAAACCCTGGGAGACTACATCTCCCAGGACTCTCTAATCTCAACTTCCTCAGACACCTCCCACTTCCTTAGTGGGAGGTGTCTGAGAAAGAATAAAAGAAGAGAGGAAGTGTGGGTTTTTTTTGGGGGGAGCCTTTTCTCTGGAGGGCCTTTCTCCTCAGGAGAGCCTTTTGTCCCAGAGAGCTTTGGTCCCAGCTAGCTGCTGGAGATCTGGTTTTCTCTGGCTTTCCCAAACCTTTCTTTTCCTAAACCCTAAAATAAACCCAGTTAAATATCCCTGGAGTCTAGCCTGATTTTGTTCTGTTCCCAAGCCCACCTCTAAAGGGCTGGGGGCTATCCTGGCTTCCTTCCCTTCCTTTCCCTTCCTTCTCCCATTATCCTCCTTTTTTCATCACAACAGTAATCAAAGAACTTCAAATAAGAACAATTCAGAAAAAAAGGAATAGAGGCTACAAATCAATAAAAGGAAACGAAAACTTCTACCCGTGATTAATAAAGATTATGAATTAAAGATATCTGAAGAGATGAAGACAACATTTTTTAGAAAAGAAATAAAATCAAGTGGTCTCTGCCAAAACATCGAACTTGATTTAAAAAACAAAAATCATTGAAGAAATAAAGGAAGAACTAGAATCCGTTAAATAAACAAAAAGATTTAGCACAGCACAATTATAATGAAATTCAAACTGTATGAGTTATTTGTCATAAGAATATGTTTAGCCATTTCCCAAATGATGGGCACACCCTTAGTTTCCATAGTTCTCTATTACAAAAATAGCCATTTTCAATATTTTCACACATATAGGATAATTTTTCTTTCTTTAATTTTTGAAGTACAGGAACAGTAATGGTTATTATTGGGTAAAAGGGTGTGCATAATTTATAATTTCAAATAGTTTCCAGAATGGCTCTTCACTGAATATAATTTTTATTGCATCATGGCCTGTAAAGGATGTCTCTGGTATTTTGGGCTTTATTCAATTGCTTGTGAGATTTTAATGCTGATAGAGGAGTTGACAAAAACTTTAAAGTGTTAAAACAATTTTTTGCTTTCAAGCTGAACAAAAAGAAGTGGTGCACCAGATTTGGCTCACAGGCCATAGTTTCCTGCTCTAATACATGGCTGATTTTTATAAAGGTGACAATGCGGAGTGGAGAAATAAGTATACTCCTTTTTTTATTTCCACTAAATAATTTTCAAAGATCTTTCATACCAAACTTTTTTTCAGCCTCTCCTTTCTCTCCCCACACCACAGAAAGCATAATTTGGCAAGCAGAAATGTATATATAGATTATGTCTTTAATGTTTATACTTCTCAGTTCATTGCTGACAAGTGAATATCACAAGGAATTCTTCAAATATTTAAACTGGGGTTGTATATAATATTCTCTTGGTTCTACTCAGTTAACTCTTCATTATTTCATGTACTTCTAAGTTTGTTTGTTTTTTAAATTAGCCGTTCTTAAGGAAGTAGTAATATTCCATCTGAAAAGAAGTGGGTTTGACCACTTAAAAGGTTAGTAAAATCAAAAGTCTTTTGTCTCTGTTTATCTCAGGCTCTGAAGGCAAAATGGCAGCCCTCATTCCTGGATCTTTCAAGAACTCAATCTGACTGCTTTATATAACAAAAGGTTTAATGATGAAAATAAACAAGGAATGGAATAGAAAGAAGGGCCAAGGGGTTCCCTATTACTACAAACTCTTGACTCCACCCTCCACTCTAAGGGAGCCGCAGGGATCCCCCTTCTATCTTGAAGCTAAGTAACACCCTCACCTCTCTGTACTGTACCCCACAATCTCTATTCTAGCTATCCTGCCTAGGCCACTCCAAAACAGTCTTTGATAATGGCAAAAGAGTTCAGGTTGCTGAATTAGGCCAATAACCAGATGACAAGGTCACAGAGGCCCTACAGGCAACAACCTGCAGAGTTTTGCTGAGTACAGACAGGTAAAATTATCTTTAGGCTAGACTTCTTATCAGGAACAAACTAGTATCTCAAAGTTCAGGACAAGAATGAAGAGGCAGGAACCAAAGGAAAAATATATCCAGAAGCTGGAAAAGGCTGGTCCACATACTCAACCAGCTGGGCAACTGCTCCTCTCCCAGACCAATAGTTAACCTCCAGGAAATTGTCACTCCAAAATTCCAATGCCCAAAGGAACTCAGAAACTTCTTCCAGACTTCAAGCTTTCTCTTTATCCTGTCTTTAGATTCCTTTGGAATTCTCTCTTTGAGTTCCACCCATGAGCCACTCAACCTGATTTTATTGCAAACTTCCCTTTCCTTGTTCTCTATTCTCACACTTCACAATCATTTACCACAACCTGTTTAGCCATTCTCCAGTTGATGGAGAATCCCCTCAATTTCCAGTTCTTTGCCACCACAAAGAGAGTTGCTATAAATATTTTGGAACCTACAGGTTCTTTTCCTTTTCCCTGATCTCCTTGGGTGTGGGGAAGGGAGGGAAGGGCGGAGATACCTAGAAATAAATAAATTCTATTAAAACAAAAAAAGGAAAGGAAAAAAGATTCTTTTCAGATTCTTAATTTCTTTCTTGTTTTATTTCTTAATAAAGAAAGGTCTGAAAAGGAATACATTGAAATATCCCACTATTACACTTTTTCTCTCTATAGGATGTTTGGTTTTTCCTTTAAAAATCTGAATACTATGAAATTTGGTGTATAGATCTTAGTACTGAAATGCATTCATTATCTCTAGCTTCCAACAAAATTTAGTTTCCCTGTTTATTTCTTTTAATCAAATCTATTTTTTGTTGTCTTGTTTGAGATGATGATTTCTATCCCTGGTTTTCCAGGTTCAGCTAAGATATGGCAGATTTTTTTTCTCCAACTTTTGCATTGCCTCATTTAATGCTGACAACAACTCTGCAAGTTAGGAATTATTATTATCTCCATTTTATAGAGGAGGAAAATCAGGCAGGCAGACGTTAAGTGATTTTTCCACAATCTCAAAGCTTTTAAATGAGGCTCCAAGTGTAGGTCTTGCTCTATGACAATTTTCTTCTTAAATGTATACTTCCTCTTATTCTAGCTACTCCTTTTTCCTTCCCCTGTTGTTTATGCCTGTTTCCCTACCTCTACTAAGCTGAATCAATTTCTACACTAAACTCATTATATGTATGCATTAAACTATATGTTATCTGGTTCAGGTGCAAGTTCCAAGGACATCTGCTCCCCCAACCCTTTCCTTTACTTGTGTACTTCAATTATGTGAGATTAATTCTCTCATCCTTCCTTCCTCTTTTTCTCCCTATTACTTTCTTCTCTGAAGATGATCAAAACTTAAAAAAACTACTCCTGAGCTATTTACTTAGGCTCTCTCTATGACCTCCAGGATATAATGGTTCTGAAAGAATACTACTATTACCCCTCTATAGGAACATAAATATTTCATCCTTTTAGGATTCCTTTTGATTGGTCACTTGTATTTACTTTTTATGTCTCTTGATTCCTATATTTGTATTTCAAAGTTTCTCTTCAAGTCTGGTCTTTTCATCTGAAGTCTTAGAAGTACTCTAGGATCGTTCTTCCCATTTAGGACTATTTTCTGTTTTGGTGGCTCTAAGCCTATCTATTTTGCTTTTTGGAATATCACATTCCATGCTCACAGCCTATATTACAGTGGTAGCTACTAATTTTTGCATGAAAGTGCTTGATTTCTTGGTTCTTCAACTCTTTCTGGTTGCTTACAGTAATTTTTTCTTTTTTTTATGTAGAAACTGTGGATTTTGGTTATAATGTTCCTAGGAGTTTTTATTTGGGGATTTCCTTTAGGAGATGATCAATGAGTCCTTCCCATTTTCATTCTTGTTCCAATATGGTCGGGCAGTTTTCTTTCATGATTTCTTGAAATGTAATGTCCTAGATCTTATTTCAGCCCTGGCTTTTGGATATTTTAAAGATTATCAATTTTTTTCCCTTAACCTGTTTTCCAAGTTGGTTGTTTTTGATATTATATACTACTAACTTCTTCTGAAGAATATTTTGATGTCTTGGGCATCTCTAGCATGATGATAGTTTTTTTTTATCTTTTTTTGCTTATTCATTTTTCTTGTCTTTTCAAATTGAACGTTTTTATATGGCAAGGCTCTATGAACTTCTGGTAGGTCATGGTGGCCTTATATGATCCTGGCCTTTATTTATATGATATCCTAATACTGGAGACAGAATAATAACATTCCCTTCCACTCTTGAGGCTCTGAGTTCCCCTCTCTTATTTATTCACTATGCTATTGTGTGGGAAGCCAATAAGAGAATAGATAAAAATCTGAGAATCCTCTTTTGACCCCTTTTGTGATCCTTGTGATTTCTTGTTGAAAAGTATTGTGGCCTTATTGAAAAGCTTTAAGTTCCTAGCAAACCTGAATTTAAAGGGTTAACATTGTTCCCCTTTGGCCAGGAATGCAGCTACAGCCAAGGCCAAAACCTTAGCAATTCAACCCTGAGAAAAATACTCCAAACTTTGCTTTCTGATAAGAACCCAGTCAAAATTCAGCCTTGGCCTTGGTCTGTTCTGAAGCCAACGAGACTTTTTGTTTTGATGTGACATAATTTGTGTTTCCACACATCTGCAAAGTTTTGAGGGTGTTCTTTGTGTGAAATGAGTCTTGAAATGTATATAATAAAAAACTCCATGCTCCTAGAGCCAGAGCTGGAAGCATGAGCTGAGGAAAAGATCTTCAGTGCCCTTTACTATTTTATCAACTAAACTGTCCTTATCATATTATCTGAGATGATAAAGACATCTCAACACTATTGTGCTTTTCTTCCTAAAGGGCTGCTTTGAGACTTAGTTCCTACTCTGTCCCACAGTTCCTGCTCTGGTTTCTTGCCTATAAGTAAAATTTCTGATCTGTGCTAAGAAAATGACCTTTTGTAGTTTCTCCTTCAAATTCTGATTATTATTTGTCTGATGCTTATTTGAGATAAGATGGATCCTTGTTTTAATAGTCCTTGGGAAGAGCTAGACCAGTGATGGTGAACCTTTTAGAGACCAAGTATCCAACTGCAATCCTCACGTTGCACCCCACACCTTACCCCAGACAGAGGAGAGAGGAAATGCTCCCACTTGGCTGATGGGCTGAGAAGTGGGTCATGTGAGAAATGTCCTCAGGTACACATGGAGAGGGGAAAGGGAGCAGACAACTTTGGCATGCTCTAGCTAGACTATATGGTTTCTTCCTATTCCACCCTCCTTTACTCTTCACTGTCATTCCCTTTATCTAATGAGTTGGCTAGTCTTCTTGATTCTTTCTCTCCTTCTCCATGTCTTGAATCTGCCCTTTTCTCGCAATTTATATGGCTAGCATCTTATTTTAATTCTTCATCACTTCTTTCCTAAATTAATTAAACAATCTCTCTTAAGCAGTCACCCAATATCTGGCCATTTCTCTCCTCAAATCATTTCCACATGGCTGGCAGCCTGATATTCTTAAAGTCAGGTCTATGTAAAGTTGGAAGATCTTGAACCCTTGAAACTACATTACCCAAACTCCCTTTCACCATACCCACAATTCCTTTTGCCTTGCATATACATGAGTGATGACTCTGACTGTATTTAATTTGGGTTTGCTCCGCCACACCCTTGTGTGCTTGCACGTGGATGGTGGGGTAAGCAGTGCTGGTGGGGCAAGCCTCTTTGGGGTGAGTGGGAAAGGTTCCCCGCGTTTCTTTAGCTCTCTAATTTAATATTAATAAATCCTTATAAATATATTTTGGAGGCATTAAATATTAATTTAAAAATCTACAGTTGGTGACCTTATGAAGGGATTTCAGAACCTAACCTCAGAATCCCTGTGGAACTAGTTCCCATCTTGCCCCCTAAGCTTCTAACGTGGCTTTTCTGGAGCTCCCTGCTTTTACTGCTGAGCAGTTCAGCCTCTCCATGCTCCCCTCCCCCAACCCCCTCTGTGGCCAAAGTTTCTGCCCCCTTTTTAAACCTTTGCGGGTGAGCCCAGCGGCTGCACCCAGCTTGGGGGTCGTCCTGCTTTCTCCCACCTCTCACCCCGCCATCCATGCCCTTCCCTTCCCGTGCCTCCCACATGCTTTTCCTGTTCCCTTGGTCCTTGAGCTGGGCTGCCTAGCCACAGCCAGAGGAGGGGCAGGGTCATGCCTCAGCTGCCAGCACCAGGTCTTAAACCACCTCCCACTGCTCTTGCTGCTTCCCATTGCCATGTGAGCCTCTACTAGACTGCCCAGCTGATCTGTCTTCCAAGGCAGTGACCTTCCCTGCCACGGCTTCTGTGACTGATAAGCTTAAAGGACCCCCAGCCCTAGCTCGAGGGGGAAGCCCCTTTCCTTGGAGGAGTCCCTAACCTGTGCTGTCCTCTTTGCCTTGGCGTGGGGAGGTCTTGGTTTTTTTCACCCACCCCAGCCTGCTTTGTAGCTCCCCTCCTGTGCCAACTTGGGTTTCGGGAAGCAAGTTAATTGACTCAGAACCAGGCCTAGAGACTGGAGGTCCTAGGTTCAAATCTGACCTCAGACACTTCCCAGTTGTGTGACCCTGGGCAAGTCACTTGACCCCCAATGCCTATCCTTACCACTCTTCTGCCTTGCAGCCAATACACAGTACTGACTCCAAGATGGAGGGTAAGGGTTGAAAGAAAGAAAGAAAGAAAGAAAGAAAGAAAGAAAGAAAGAAAGAAAGAAAGAAAGAAAGAAAAAAAGAAAGAAAGAAAGAAAGAAAGAAGAAAGAAAGGTAATTGCTTTAACTCCCAGTTTCCAGCTGCGATAGCTTTTAGACCAAAGCCTGCCCCGTTTTGTAGCCATATCCTCCATTTTGGTTGCTGGCAAACACAATCATGCCCCTTACTCACACCCCCTACCCTAACCATGACCCTGACCCATCCCTGTTGTAGTGTAGCCACTTAACCACCAGAGGTCAGTAGTGAGCACTCAAAAAAAAAAAAAAACACCTTTTTTTTTTCCATTTTTCTTCCCCCTTTTCCTGCTGAGCCACAGTGTGTATTTTTCTGCCACCAGAAGGCAGTAACACCCAACAAATAAATAAATAAAGGCATTAAAAATAACTAATAATAATAATAACAACAAACAATTATAAAGTATATTAGTAAAAGGTTGTAATATATTATATATTATAATATAAATGAATAAATTATGAATATATTTTTGCAACTGAAATCCAACAAAATTATATAACATTACATAAAATAAAATATAAAATACTCTTTAGCCTGCCCCTACCATAAAATAAATCAACACAAATAAATGAATAGATGTGTGCATTGAAATTTATTCTCTTTTCCACTTCCCTTTAATCTACCTTTTGATTAAAATGCTCAGCAGTATAAATACTACTCTACAAGAAACTCTTGTGGTTTTTGCCCAATTCAGAACTTATGGGGTTCCGCATTGCCTCCTTCTTCCTGTGCAGCTTGGAATTTTCTTTTTTCTCTGGACTAATAGGTCACAAAAAACTTCCCAAAGAAGAATACAGGCCGACATGCAAATTCAATTGAACCAGGTCATGCACTACTTACACGGTCAAATGAGAAAGGAAGATTCTCCCCAACACATGTCTGATTTTTGCAAACCTGTTTCCCCTGAAATAGAGATGATAGGACCCTCTACTATATCTCAGGTGCAGAACCTCCTCTCTCATACTCTGAACACCCCACTCATGATCTGCAACTCCTGGTTAACCTTACCTCCCCACAGTCAACTTGTCAGAAACCACAACCATTAAATGATTCCTGTGAAGGCCTTTTCCCCTTAAGGGATGTGTCCACAATAGGAAATGATGGGGATGTGGTTATATTGAAACAACATAAGCATTTAATGCCCCAGGATATAAAGGAATTAAAACAAGATTGACCCTCTTACAAGGAAGAACCCATAGCAGTAATAAAAAAGATGGATGCTATTTTTTTTTTCATCATGACCATTCTTATAAGCATGTAGAAAAATTGCTCCAGGATTTCCTAACAGAACATGAGAGGAATAAAATTATCTCTCATGTTAACAAAGCCTGAGGACAAAATGCAGTACACTGGCCATCTGAAGATTCTCAATGGCAGTATAACAACCCCCAAAGAATATTCAGACTTATGTCTTGCTAGGGAGGCCATTCTCAAAGCAATGCGAGATTGAGCAGAGAAGCCACATGCCTGGACCAAATTAAAACTCCTTACACAATCCGATGATGAGACACTCTCCCAATTCATGGACAGGCTCATTGAGCTGGGAGGTATATACATGGAACTTAACATTTCTATTGAAAAAGATTTAAGGCAAATAAGAACAATTTGTCAATAACTCTTGTAGAGAGTAAAACACATTGCCCTATTTGGAACTATGCTCAAAGGGCTATAAAAGAATGCCTGCCCTTTGATCCAGCCATACCATTGTTGGGTTTGTACCCCAAAGAGATCATAGATAAACAGACTTGCACGAAAATATTTATAGCTGCGCTTTTTGTGGTGGCAAACAACTGGAAAAGGAGGGTATGTCCTTCAACTGGGGAATGGCTGAACAAATTGTGGTATATGCTGGTGATGGAATACTATTGTGCTCAAAGGAATAATAAACTGGAGGAATTCCAGGTGAACTGGAAAGACCTTCAGGAATTGATGCAGAGCGAAAGAAGCAGAGCCAGAAGAACACTGTACACAGAGACTGATATACTGTGGTAAAATAGAATGTAATGGACTTTTGTACCAGCAGCAATGCAATGACACAGGACAGTTCTGAGGAACTTATGGTAAAGAATGCTACCCACATTCAGAGGAAGAACTGCAGGAGAGAAAACATAGAAGAAAAACAACTACTTGAACACATGGGTTGAGGTGGACATGATTGGGGATGTAGACTCGAAACTACCACACCAATGCAACTAACAATAATTTGGAAATAGGTCTTGATCAATGACACAAGTTAAAACCAGTGGAAATGTGCATCAGCCATGGGTGTGGGGAGTGCGGGGGGTGAAGGGGAAAGTAAGAGCATGAGTCATGTCCATGTTAAAAATGAATATTAATAAATGTTTAAAAAAAAAACACATTGTCCTAAGTGGCCTGAAATGGACCTTGACGAATTAAGGAGAACTGCTGCTTATGTTTCTAACAGCCATAAAGAAAATGGGGAAGAGAATAATAGTTTAATGGTTATGTTTCAAAAGAAACTAGACTCTTTAAGTGATAAAATTGATAAACAATTAAAAGGGCATGATACTCAACCAATGGCAATTGCCCCTCTTCAAGAATCTAACTATCAGTCCCTTAAGTGGCACTTCTGTGCAAAAAGGGGTCACATAATGATGAACTGTAGCAACTGGAAACAAGCAATTAAAAATAATAACCTCAGAAATTACAACTTTAGAAATAATAACAATTATGGAAATAATAATTACAACAATGATTTCAGGAATCGCAACTTTAGGACTGATAACAAATCTAGGAATATGGATCAGGCAATTGATAACTCATAACAAATGACTCCACAGCAATATTTCTTGAGTGGAGCTTGTCACCAAACCACCCAGGGTTTATACTGCCCCTCAAGGAGGAGCCCAAAAAATTACCCAAAGATTATGAAGGTGTGTGTGTGGGGGTTGGGGCACAGGAATCAAAGGATACAACTTTTGATTTTCCAGACCCTGATGCCTTATTACCTGTTGTCTTCATCCATTGCCCCCCTCATACTGATGAGCTCCATGTAAGATTAAAGGCTGGTAACACCTATTATGACTGTCTTCTGGACACTGGAGCTTCCAGGTCTGTATTAAAGAGTACACCTGACCCATATTGCAATTCCATAGGATCAATAAATGTAGTGGAGGTATCGGGGACACCCCTAAAGGTTCAAAAACTTTCCTCTAGGATGGTGTTCATAGGACCCCTGAATGTGGAGCACTCTTTCCTCTTGATGCCTAGCTCCCCTATAAATTTGTTGGGAAGAGACCTTTTATGCAAGCTTAGAGCCACAATAACTTGCTCTCCTGATGGCTCTATGTCACTGGAATTGCCTGATGAATCCTTAACTTTTCTCCCTATACTTCTTTCAGATAGTCAGGAGACAAAGGAATCTCCCACTTTTGAAATCCCAACTGATATACCTCAGTCTCTAGGCCACATCATCTTCTGATGTTGCCCTACATAAATTGGCTGTCCCTGTCCAAATTAAAAATAAATCTAGCCCACCTCCTTCCATTCCTCAGTATCCTCTCTCAAAGGAGGCAATAGAGGGCATTACCCCAGTGATAAATTTACTAATTGACCAAGGCATCATAATTCCCTGTAAATCTGAATACAACATGCCCATCCTGTCTGTTAAAAAGCCAAAATTAGGGGGGCACCTGGTAGCTCAGTGGATTGACACCCAGGCCTAGAGATTAGAGGTCCTAGGTTCAAATCTAGCCTCAGACACTTCCCAGCTGTGTGACCCTGGGCAAGACACTTGACCCCCATTGCCTACCCTTACCACTCTTCTGCCTTGGGAGGCAATACACAGTATTGACTCCAAGATTGAAGGTAAGGGTTTAAAAAAAAAAAAAGCCAAAATTAGGGCCCAATGGCAAGCATCTCTATCGATTTGTCCAGGATTTAAGGGCCATGAACAATCACGTTATAAAGAGACACTCTGAAGTTCCAACATAAATACTATCATTTCTTCTATTCCAAGCACAGCTACAAACTTTACAGTAGTAGACTTTTGCTCAGCCTTCTTTTCCATACCTATACAAGAGGATTCTAGGCATATCTTTGCTTTCACCTGGAAAGGTTCTTGATGGACCTGGGCTCGTTTTCCTCAAGGGTTCATGGAAAACCCTACATTGTTCACACAATTCTTAACTGTTGATACAGATGCCATTAAATTTAAATACAGGCTCGATCCAATATGTGGATGATTTGTTCTTGGCCTCATCAAATACTGAGGTAGGCCAAGAGGATAGCAAGCATCTCCTTTTGGAGCTACATAAGAGAGGGCCACAAGGTCTCCAAAGATAATGTTCAGTGGTGTATCCCTAAAGTGCAATATTTAGGTTTTATTTTAATGTTTAATTTCTCCAAAATTTAAGTGCTCCTACTGTAATAAGAGAATAAAGCACGTGGATGGGGTTTGTAGGTCCCTAAGTCAGTAGGTGGGAAAGGAAAGTGCAATAGTGGAGGTAATAGATCAAGGTGGTAGGAGAGATGTAAGGGAATGGCTGAGTTTAGGGAAATATAAGACATTGAAGTATAATGAGTGGCAAGGGGAGAGGATGAGGTAGTTGGGCAGGCAGCTGCAACAGGAAGACAGAGACTGGGTACACAGGCTTGAGACAAAGGACCCTGAAGGGAATCAGGCTGAACCCTTTCAGGTAGGAAGGGCATTTCTACAGACAAAAGGTTAGGGCCAGTCAGAAATGGTTTGAAACTAACTAGAGGGCTTTCTCGTCAGTTTCTCAAGTTCAGAAAGACAGAGTCCCAAAGCTCTTCCCTGTCTGTGAAATAGAAGGGCTTCTCAGAGGAAGTATAGAGATCACCACTTCCTCCAAGATGGATGCCTCCAACTCCCTTCAGGACCCAAAGAGAAACTATTCCTTTCTCTCCTTATCCCTCTTTTATCAATCAACCAATGATTTAGCAAAAGGTTTAAGTGACAACAGGGTTTATTAAGTTTCAGGGTTGATTATAAAGGATAGAGGGATACAAGGTTTCTCTAACAACCTCCTAGGGAGAAGCTCCAGGTGGGAGAGGGACACAGGAATGGGGTGGACTGAGCAAGAGCCTGCTCCCACTCAGCCCCAGGAGGCTTTGTTGCCTTTAAGGTTAAGGAAATTATACACAATGAATCAGGAGATAATTTGTATCAACGGTAAGCCTCACTTGACTATGGGAAAAAACTAAGTCTTCAAAGTTTGATTGCTACCACCCAAATCCACCCTTCTCCCAAAATCCACAGAAAATTAGGAAAGGAAATGGGAACTGAAATAGGGAACATCAAGGAGATCCAGAAGAATTAGCTAAGCTACAAAATCTCAAGAGAAAAGGCACAGATTCAAGACCAGGTTTCAGCCCAAAGACCAAGCTCAGTTGGCCCTTCCACTCTAAGCCTCCGGGATCAACTGCCCTTAGTGAGGGTTCTAAACCCTCTTAACTGCCAGAAATTCTGCAGTTAGCATTTTGCAGGGTTGATTGCACCTCCGCACTACACTACCACTAAAAAACAATTGAGGGCAATTCTTGGAGCAACAGGATTTTGTCGACAGTGAATTGCTTGCTATGGGGAAATCACTAAGCCCCTTCTATCCCTCCCAAAAAACAGTCCCTGAAGCACTTAAATTGGAAAAGGAACACCAAACAGCTATTTCAAATTTAAAACATGCTATTCTGTCTGCCCCTGCTCTAGGCATCCCAAATTATGACAAACCATTTACTTTATATGTTCCTGAAAGGAAAGGGGTAGCTTCAGGTGTTCTAACTCAACTTTTGGGACCTGCTCAACATCCAGTAGCCTATTATTCAGCCCAGCTGGACCAAGTAGCTTCAGGAGCACCACCATGCCTTAGAGGAGTAGCTGCCACAGCTTTATTAATAACTAAATCTGCTGATCTGGTACTAGGATGCCCTCTGACCATAATGTGCCCGTACGAGGTCAAGGCATTATTATTAAGACATAGGACTCAGGCATTTACTGATCAAAGGATTCTGAGATATGAGATAACCCTATTGAATAACAAACATATCACATTAAAACGCTGTGGAGTTCTTAATCCTGCAACCTTGCTCCCTGATTTGCCAACTTCCGGAGAACCTTTACATGACTGTACATCTTTAGTGTCCACTGCTGATAAACCTCGTAATGATTTACTGGACACCCCTTTGATAATCCAGATTTAATATTATTTACAGATGGTTCTTCTTTTATGAGAGATGGTGTACGCTATACATGAGCTACAGTAGTTACAGAATTGGATACTCTATGGTCAGCTTCCTTACCTTCACATGTAAATGCACAAGGTGCAGAACTCACAGCTTTGAAACATGTCTGTATCATTGCACAAAATTAAAGGGTCACAATTTACACAGATTCCCGTTACACATTTGGCATATGTCATGCTGTCGGCATGTTATGGCTTCAGAGGGGATTCTTAACATCAGCTGGAAAATGTATTGCCAATGCAAACCTTATTACCGAACTTCTTTCTACCTTCCAGCTCCCTGAACCATAGCTGTCATTCATTGCTCTGCACACACAGGTGGCACTGACCCTGTCTCTCCAGGCGAAACAATCGAGCAGACACTGCAGCCAAACTAGCAGCCTTAGAAGGACCTAAATTATTTATGCCATTAACAATTACTGATGATTTGGATCTATCCCTTTCCATTTATAATGACAAGAAATAGGAAAATGGAAGCAGAGATTTAAAGCAAAACAGATAAATGAAGTATGGGTGTCATATGAAGACAAACCCCTGCTCCCTAGAGCTTTCTATAATCAAATTTGTCATTCCATCCATAAACAGGGTTATTTCAGCACCCAAAGCATTGTAGACTCTGTTAAAAGAGTATGGATAGGGGGACAGCTGGGTAGCTCAGTGGATTGAGAGTCAGTCCTAGAGACAGGAGGTCCTAGGTTCAAATCTGGCTTCAGACACTTTCCAGCTGTATGACCCTGGGCAAGTCACTTGACCCCCATTGCCCACCCTTACCA
Source organism: Gracilinanus agilis (assembly GCF_016433145.1). Classification (NCBI taxonomy): domain Eukaryota; kingdom Metazoa; phylum Chordata; class Mammalia; order Didelphimorphia; family Didelphidae; genus Gracilinanus; species Gracilinanus agilis. The sequence goes on along the minus strand of NC_058131.1, from coordinate 562,577,356 downwards.
CTCTTCCACCTAGGAGCCAATACACAGAAGTTAAGAGTTTAAAAAACAAAACAAAACAAAACAAAAAGAGTATGGATAGCACCTGGAATAATTACAATTGCCTCCAAAATATGTAAAGCTTGTCCTACCTGCCAGGACTTTAATCAGCACACTTTTCAAGGAAAAACCTTTGGTGGATGTCCTCTAGCTTACACACCGTTTGAGAATTTAAAATTTGATTTTATCTCTATGCCAAAAGTTGGACAGTATAAATTTTGTCTGGTCTTAGTCAACCAGCTGACCAGGTGGCCTGAAGCATTCCCTACTGCTCAGGCCACATGGTTTTTGTTGCCAAAGTCCTTTAGAAAGAGATTATTCCTCATTTTGGCCTGCCAGCACATATTGATTCTGATAAAGGAACTCATTTGACTGACTCAGTCTTATCGAAAATTTATTCATGTTTGGGGATAACTCCTAAATTTCATATACCATATCATCCCCAGAGCTCCAGCCAACTTGAAAAGATGAATAAAGAACTTAAAACTATGACTGGCAAATTGTGCACAGAGACTCATTTAAAATAGCCCAAAATTCTACCTCAGGCCCTATTTTATCTCATAAGCAGACCCATAGGTGATTTACACATCTCACCATTTGAGATGCTATTTGGAGATCCACCTACTCAGGCACAACCATTTACCACTGCCTATATTTCATTGTTAGGAGGGGATACAACTATTGCCACTTATATCAGATATAAACAAAATTGCGAGAACTCCATGATTCTGGAGCTGCTGTTCAAGCAGGCCCCTTAGACTTCTTGCTTCATGATTTGAACCCAGGTGATAATGTGTACATAAATAATTTCAAACATACTGGGTCAACTGAACCTGTTTATGATGGAACATTCCAGGTCCTATTAACTATACCAACAGCCATTAAAATTGGGGAAAGGGATTCATGGATTCATTGCAGTCACGTGAAATGAGTAACCTCTATTGATAATGAATAATTCTCTGTACTAATTATAATTGCTTGTACCTATTATATTTGATTATTAATTGTATTTGACTATTGTGATAAGAATGCTCTATTGCTGGATTTGCATTATTTTGTTGCACTTTATATTTTTTTTTATCCTTGTACTTGAAAGATACATATACTAACTCACAACAGAATATCTGTATTAGTGGCCTATATTGACCTAATGTGCCTTTCAAAACATTTTGTGCCTTTTGTCATTCCTTTTATATTTTCTTGAATGTATTATTGCTTTATATATACCTCATTTGCACTCACACTGTGGATCATGGCACGTTAGAGAGGAAATGAATTTTATTTTTTGGAAATTAATCTCTATACTTTACCTCTGTGATTGTGAAACTACACATTTTTAATATTTTGTTTTTTGTTTTTTCTTCCTACATGTGTAATACAGTATTTGACTTCTTTTTCTCTCATTTTTTTACATTTGAAGCATGTCACCAGCATTAAATAAATTTTTGACTGTTTTGATTTTTGCAATTAAAAAAAGCTAGATGCCCATTTGCCTAGCATATAAATTTATAACCAAAAAGCTTCGGACTATAGAAACCTGCCACTAGTTATTTAATTATTATGAGACTTTTGCTTGATGAATATGTCTAATCCAAGGAAAGGACCACAAAGGAGCACAGAAGTTGACCTGTGAAGTGCCAAACTAGCACAAAAAGGAAAAGAAACCAAATCAATCCTACAGGGATTGATGGCATTCTACACAAAGAGCGCAAAGACTTGATCATGTGTGAAATTCGAGGTTGTGATGCTTAACATATATTAAGACGTAGGACTTCCTTGTACCACACTCTATATAAAGTACAACATCGATTGTTCTGGCTCCATTATCTCTGAAAGTGAAGAAAAGGATCGAACCAGGAAATGCAAATTCCCATTTGTTTTGAGATCTAGTCTCTTTTTTCTATTTCTTTCATGATGTGACAACTTACTGTAGTCCAGGCTGCTAAATTGGGTTTGTGAGTGATTGTTGTTGCAAAGCTTATGGGACATGGATAGCTACAAGAACCTGTTGTAATTTGTGATTTTTTTTTCCTTTTTCCTAGAATTTTTCTTTCTTCATATTTTTAATACCCTATATTTCCCTCAGAGGTTACTTTTCCTTTTTTTGTTTCTTTGGACTCTGATGTTTTTGATAATTGATTCCTATACCTTATGACTTGACAATGGATTCCTGTGTGATTCCTATGTGTATCCTCTTCAGGGGGGAATATATAGTTATTCTCCTCAGGGGGGGACTATGCTATTGCTGTGAATTTGGAATTGAATTTGACTCTAATTTAGAACAGAAGACTGCCTCCTAGAATCCAGAAGGCATCATGAAGATGCCTACAGAGACAACACACTGCACCAGAAACCCAGAGTGAACTTCGAGACATGATGAATTTGAACTTTGGTGGGGGTCAAATGTATTTATTTTGAAAGGACGCTCATGCCAAAAAGGGTACTTCCCTCTAAATGGCTTTTTGTCAATGTACCTAACATTGGTTTTGTTCTTTCTCCCTTTTATTTCCTTTTTATCCCCGAATTATTTTAAATTTTAATTTGATTATGTTTTCATGATCCATTGGGGAGACTGGTCTCCCAAAGAATCACAGGGGGGAATGTAAAGTTGGAAGATCTTGAACCCCTGAAACTACATTACCCAAACTCCTTTTTGCCAAACCCACAATTCCTTTTGCCTTATGTATATGTGAGTGATAAAGCTGTCTGTATTTAATTTGGGTTTGCTTCTCCATGCCCTCGCGAGCTTGCATGTGGATGGTGTGGTGAGCAGTGCTGGTGGGGCGAGCCTTTTTGGGGTGAGTGGGAAAGGTCCCCTGCATTTCTCTAGATCTCTAATTTAATATTAATAAATCTTTAAAAATATCATATTTTGGAGGCCCTGAATATTAATTTTAAAATCTACATCTACAAGCATTTATTAGGTACATGCTATGTTCCAGGTTCTATGATAAGTACTGGGGAAACAAAGAATGGCAAAAAAACAGACCCTGCACTCAAGGAGATTACAGTCAAATGGGAGAGGCCACAAGTGAATTATGGAAGTTGCATACTGGGAGCTAAAATGGCAGATTAAAGGATGTTTCACTCCCCCGACTCCTCTACATATACACAAAAAGTAAATAAACTATCTCAAAACAAAGGAAAACTGAAAGAACATGTCTCACTGGGCTAAGAAGAGAGTAGTCCAGGTAGCAGTAGTGTATGTGAGGACTAGCCAAACATAAAGCTGCAGAATAGGTAGGAGCACCACCCTACACAGGTATAGAAGGCAGGAAATCCTGTACTCCTACGTGGCAGCTGAGCCTTGAGGCCACAAGGGAGCAGAAAGGGAAACCAGCTGAACCACAGGAAACCCTGAACTCCCACATGACAGTAGGGAGCCTTAAGCAACAGAAACCGGAGAAGGAGACTAGCCTAGCCAAAGCCACTTGGCAGGGACAGGGAAACAGCAGAGAGGTGACCAGCGCAGCCCACAAAATAACAGGGGAATGGCTAACACAGAGTGCTGAATCTAGCTGGACAAAACAGCTGCAAATCTCTCCAGAGAAAACCAGCAGGGCCACCTCCTTGACAGACACACCACGAGAAACAAAGGTTGCCTGGCCTACCCCAAGTACCAGAGAAGAGTCCTCTGCAAGCTCAGAGCAGTGCATCCTTTACCCCAGGAACAGAAAAGTTCTTCAACAGATAAGATCGATAATGATGGGGGAAAAACTACCTAGAAAATTGAGCAAAAGATACACACACACACACACACACACACCCTTGCCCTTAGAAAGTTACTTTAGTGACAGGGAAGATCAAAAATTGAATTAGATAGCTTGGGTCAATTTGCTTACCATCTCCAGAAAGGGAGAGAGATGGGAAGGAGGGAGGGTGACAATTTGTATCTTATAACTTCAGAAGACTTCTGTGGAAAATTGTTACTTTTATATGTAATTGGTAAAATAAAAAACTTTTTTTTAAATAGGAAAAATTTTTAAAAATAGGATTGGCCAAATGGAAAAGGAAACACAAAAATTCAAGGGAAAAAAATAACTTCCTTAAAAATTAGAATTGTACAAATAGAGGCTAATGAAAGATTATGTACAAAGAACTTGAAGGTAGTCTCCTGAATTAAGTCACTAACATTAGGGGGGGGGGGTCTAGAAATGACTCTTGCATAAGAAATAATATGAGTTTAGACTTGAATAAATCCAGGAGGCATAGAGGAGGGAGGGCATTCCATTTACGGGAGAAAAGGAGTAAAAATATAAAGATCTTAGAGATGAGAATTTCTTGGAAGAGGAACAGTAAGATGGTCAAAGCCACAGGATTTTAGAGTACACAGAGGGGAGTAAGGTGTAAAAAGACTGGAACAGTAGGCAGAGGCCAGTTTATGAAAACTTTAAAAGTTTAAAAGAGGTTTTCATATTTGACCCTAGAGGTAAGTTTATTGAATAATTAAAAAATACTGACATGGCCAATTATATATTATTTACCCTTATGCACCCTAAGCTCTAACCATACTGGTCTACTTACTGTTTCCCAATAAATAACATTTTTTATCTTATCTCAATATCTTTACTGAGTTTCCCTATTAATGTCTAGAATGATCTTGTTCCTCACTTTAGTCTCTCAGAAAAGTAGAGCTCCTCTCAAGGCTCAGTTCAAGGGCTTGCAGTTGGTACTAGAAGAGACTTCCTTCTTCTCTGACTTGTTAACATCATTCCCTCCTCGCCTCCCACAAAACTATTTTCTACTTAAATATTTATGTATGTGTCTCTCACTAGAAGAACACAAGTACTTTGAAAACAAGGGCTAATTCATTTTTATCTTTGTATCCCCCATGCATAGCACAGTGCCTAATAAATAACACGTATGTAAGAAACACATGTTGAACTGAAATGAATACAATGGACATCAAAAAGGATAAATGCTAGATTCAACTCACCCAGAAATAATCTTTGTTCTGGAAGATAAAAATTATATTACAACTAAAATAAGAATTTTCCATTTGTGAGAGCAAATCAAATTTAATTTAATTGGGAAAACAATAAAAAGGCCTCTTTTGTTGATATTGAATGCAGAGGACTCTTTAAGAAATCCAATATATGGAGCTACTTCTTAGCTATGTGATCCTTGGCAAGTCACTTAACCCTGTAGAATTGATTACCGATTATTGATTTATAGTTAAGAGTTTATTAATCACAATAATAACCATTATAATCAAGCTTTACTATTGTAACTAAGCCCTTTACTATTGTAACTAAGCCCTAAGGCTTAGAATATTACCATGCAAGTCTAATGGCCAACCCTCAATTGATGAGCAGCACAAGATGTCAGTTAAGAAAGACAGAAGGAGGACAAGTTAACTTGATCATGAGATGTGTTACCAGTACTGGGCACCATTAGTACTGGGAGTGGTAGATAAGGAACTGTTTGAAGAATGTTAGAAGAGATAACTAAATCTGTGCCTTCCACCTTCATAACATCATGGACTCTTTAAAGTCCCTGGTTTAGGAAGGCATGTTGGGGTTGGTTCTTCCAAGACAATTTTGGTCTAATTTGAGTTTTATGGTCATCCAAAATGGATGAAGACTCATGACCAGATGGTCAAATAACATAATTAAGAGCCAATCATAATCTTAGTTTGAGAGCCATCTCTGGAACTTATGTGACCACTAAACTTTATTTAAAAAGCTTCTCTGACTGTGTTATGGGGTCTTTGGTTACTGAAAGACCACTGACCTTTATGTTTGTTATTTGCTATCTTTGCCAATAAATAGAATAAACTACAACTTTTCATGTCTCAGTCTCTCATTATCACAGATTTATTGCAATACCCAATTGCTTAGCCTTTGCTGCTCTTCTGTCCTAAAATTGATACTATAACAGAAAGTAATGGTTTATAAGGAAAAAAAAGAAACCCAGTATGCAAACACATCAATTAAACACATCATCAGTTGAATTATGTAAAGGTTTTTTGAGGGAAAGGGTTTGGAGAGTCCTTTAAGTAATTAAACATCCTAGTAGATTTTAAATGATTTAATTTTCTCAAAAAATTTCCAGTAATACATCTCATATAAAGCATGGTTCAACTAATAATCAATGATAACATTAACCATAGATATTGTCTTCCTTAGCAATACACAACACAACATACTGAATTTCAATTTTATGGAGTTGACAAAAGGGAATTAGTTTTGACTACTGACCCCAAAATTTTATAATTATGAAATTCTGAGTAACTGAGATGGTGTTCATTTCTTCATCTACAAGTTTCACAATGATATTTGGTATGCACCATTATTATATATAGAAGACAAGAGAAATTCTAATGATAGCCTCATTTCTCATCATTATCATTATCCCATTTCTGTTATTAAGCCAGTTAACAAGTGTGAAGAAGAGACAATTAAGAAAGAATTCTATTTCTTGTAACCCTACTTAAGGTAATCATGGTATGAAAGGGTGTTGTTATAGAGAAAGTATAGATTAAGGTTAAGTTAGCAAAGAGCTATGCTATACTATATTTTCTCCATAACAGTGTTCACTTCTATATAGTGTACATATAATTTGTTCTAGTCCAAGATACACTTTCTATTTTAAAATATGAATGAAAAAGTAACATTTGAGAGTTTACCAGTAATTTTCCAAGAATATGTGTTACATATATCAAGAGATACTAAATTTACATAGGTCATGTAAAAAGATTTCCCCATTGAAACAAATATACTTTTTATTACCTGCTCATAGTTTAGACGTTGAATTTCTGAAATTTCTTTTGGTTTTGCATCAAGGATGTAATCTCCTAAAAAGTAAACAAAATTGCATTGAATATAAATTTTAAAATGAGCATATATTTTCAAGTTTTCTGGCTCTGGAAACAAAAAAACATGTAAAATAGATGAGTAGTTCTTAAAGTTAATTGTTTAACATTGTAAAATGACATTTAAAATTACTTTAACATAAAATATAACAAGCAACTAATTTATTTCAGTCAGATACAAATTGCCAAAATATTAGTTGCATTATGATTTATGAGACATTACATTGTTTTCTAGATAAGATTTTTAAATAGCATATATCTTTTGATCATGTTTAATCTGGTCCAAATGCCTTGTATTATTTACACTAATGACTGATAATTGTAAAGATGTATACATATAATTATGTAGTATATTAATAATCAATGGGTAAGAGAATAAGCAGGAGTCAGGACAGGAACAGGTTAGATCCCATTCTGGAAACTGTACAACATTTTTAACGATCTCAGGCTATTCCATGCTCTGCAAACATATGATTTTTAATAGCAATATTTTCCTAATGAGGTTTTATGGCTGTAAATCAAACCCACCACAATCTCAGAAAAATCAGAACTGATGGTGACTCTAAGGGAAATGAAAAGATATATGGTGGATATACTGCCAAAAATTACTTATGTGACAAATGTCATCAAAAACATAAAAGATATATATGGTCAGAAAAGGTGGCGGGCAAGTCATGTAATGAGATGAAAAATAAACAGCTATCCAACTCAAGCACTGCACTGATATTCATAAAATACTAAAAGGCTTCAAGGAAAGACCTCCACTATGTTGGATATAGCCCTTATGGAAGATTTATGGAAAAACACCAATTTATTGCACAGTAGGAAAAAAAGCACAGCTGAGTTAAAAAAATTTTTTATACTGAAGACTCTACCCATACTTTGATATTATGGGTACAGTGATATAATCGAGCACTGTCACAGTTCCTCTATATCTATTATATTCATATCTTAACAGTGATGCTGAAAGATATAAAGTAGTGAAAACTGTAATCATTCAAGGTTTCTTAGTAATCCTTTTGAGAGATGCAGAATGATGAATTTGGTATATTTCACATTAAATGATTATTTATAAATGTTATTTGTTATACATATGATAGTTATATATGTAAGTGTGTGTATAAATATATTTACACTTAAACTTTTCTACAGTGCTTTTCTGATGCTTCACTGTGGAAAGCAGCCCTAGAGATGTCCATCAATTGCAGAATGGCTGCACACAGAGATGTGGTATATGATTTTAATGAAATTTTATTGTGCTATAAGAAATGATAAGCAGAATGATTTCAGAAAAACCTGGAAAGACCTACATAAACTGACATAAAGAGAATTGAGCAGAATCAGGAGAACACTGCACACAGCAATGGCAAATTGTTTCATGAACCATTGTGAATGACAACTATTCTTAGCAATACAGTGATCCAAGACAATCCCCAAGGACTCATGAAAAATGCCATCCACCTCCAGAAAAAGAACTCAGAGAAGCTTAATATAGACTGAAACATACTATATTTCACTTTCTTCATTCTTTTCTTTTTTGCTTTTTTTTGTTCAAGTTCTCTTCCACATAATGACTAATATGGAAAAATATTTTATAATATTGCACATGTAAAATCTATAACTGATTACTGTCTCAGGGAGTAGGGAGAGAAGGGAAGGAGGAAGGGAGAAGATTTGGATCAAAATAAAAAAAACAACAAAAATCAAGGTTAAACTTGTTTTTACATGTAATTGAGGAAAAATATTAATTTTTTTTATAAAAGAAAGTGGCCCTGGATTCTCAGAAGCTATACAAGCAAAGTGTAAATTATGAAAAGTTTTAAGATGTCTAGAAGGGCTTTCAATTCAATCCTGGTGAAAAACTGAAGAGGAATCATATTATAGAGAGGCTCTATTGGTATGAAACTCAGCAGAATCCTATCCTTTCAAGAACATTCATTAAGTATCAAGAAAAGTTTTGATGAGAAAAGGAATAGAATGCCCAGTGCTTCTAGATTATTCTAATTTCTATATTAACAACAGTGGAATTACCATATTTGGGCATGTACTGGAATCCTGGTGGGCTGTATAAGATTTTAGAAAACTGATTTTGCTATATAAAGTATGGAACAAAGAAATCTATGTTGGAATTGACACAGTCTTAAAAATCCTGAGATCATGTAACAAGATCTCTCAAGGTTCAGAAGATACCAAAAGAAGAGGGAAAATGTATATATTACCCAAAAAGGCCATCAAGGACATAAATAACTACCCATACGCTTCTTTCTCACCTTTTAAAAAACTTTATGAGAATGATATATACATATATTGAACTATTCTTGATAAAAGTATAAGAAAGAAACAAGCTGGCACTTATAATAACCAATTCTATATGGCAAACCACAATTGACAAAATATCAAAAATCAACATCAAATTCTAAGGTTAAAGAAGTATCCAGATAACAATTAGAATCTTACCCATTCAAACTCTCTACTGATGCCCAAAATGAGAGTATAAGATGCTAACAGTAACATTACTCTTTGTTGATAACTAAATAAGAAAAGAGCTAATACAATATTCAGGAAATTCATCTAACTCAAAATATTTTTATTTTGTATATACTTATTAATATACATGATGTCTCCCCAGATAGAATGTAAGCATCTTGAGAGCAGGACTTATTTAATTTTTGTCTTTATATCCCCAGGGCCTAGTAGAGAGTCTGGGATGTAGTAAATACTTAATAAATGGGTTAATTAATTGGAGAAGAGGTTAAAGTTTTCCTATAACTGAGCCAACTTTTCATAATAATCATAACATTTAATAAAGGCTTTTTTCACAAATGAAACCAAAGAGATAACTGTATTCAGTGATCTTCTGATAATTTATCTGAAGAAAGTCAGAAAACTGGGAGATGTTTACTAATCAAAAGTTTTCTCTGCTGTTACAGAAGATGTCCTTGTTTGTTTTTCATCCTTTGTTTACAATGAGGGCCAATGACATCACAAGGGTGATGACTTGTTTGAGTTGGATTTAAGTGAGGTAAAGTTGCAAAAAGTCTTCAGACTCAGTCTCTATTGCAGAGTTACTGAAGTGTAATGGCAGGACAAAAGTCAAGATAATGGGGAACAACCTGAGATGCGGTGGATGACCTAGGCATCTTGAATATCCAAACAAGCTCTAAGCACCTGCTTCAGTCATCTCCATGATCATTGGAATAAACTGTTCTCATCTGCCCATTGTGCTGATAAGGAGGACTAGACATCCCCTTTTCTTCACCAAAAGGCAACCTGGTTCAGCCTGACTGACAAAGCAGTTTTACCAGAATGTAGTTGCTGAGAATGCTACAGCTTCTTCAAGCTGCAAATGAAAGCTGGGAGAAAAGTGGACACAAAGTTGGATGAACAGACCTGCAAAGGACTCAGCAACTCTCACACTAGTGCTAATCCTCCATGAATACCCCATACACCCCTATATGATATTTTGTAAAGCATTCAATGAAAGAGGGATTCCCTAAATTTATTTGTTTCTATTTGAATAATGTGCTCATTGAATAAGGCCACAGAGTACCTCTTCAATGATTTCTATTAAACTAAATTTTATTATCATTTAAAATTGTGATTCTATGATCATTCTAGCTTTGTTCTTTGCTCTTTCTAGTTCTGCATTATTCACTGTATGTTACTTCAAAGATGACTAATAAATTGTTTGACTATTCTCCAACTGTTCACCATGCAACTATGCTTCTAGGTTTTCCATATTACAAGTAGTAATGTTTTTATTTTCATATAAATAGGCCTTTTCCTGTTGTTAATGACAGCCTTTGGGTACTAATTACAAATAGTGAGGTAGCTGGTTCAAAGGGTAAGAACAGTTCTTTAACTTTTCTTACAGAATTCTAGATCATTTTCCAAGCTTGACAGACAAATTCATAGCTTCATCAGCAGTGAATCAGCAAGTCTAATATACATTTTCCACAGATTAAAAAGATTTTTTCCATTATCATCTATGCCAATTTGATAAGTATGGAAACCTAAGAATTGACTTATGTGGCACATTTCTATTAATAATTTTGAGTATTTTAAAGATAATTCTTGAAATAATAGTATAATCAACAGAAATGATAATGTTGGGAAGGGAAACTAGTTTTGGTGAAAACTACTAACTATAGCAATAATGACAACTGACTAGTAATAACCTAATAGGTCTGCATCCTCAGGGCTGGAAGGGACTTCAAAGGTTATCTAGTTTGAACCAAACTTTAGCAGAAAATTTCCCTACAGTTTCTCCAACAAGCGCCTGTTTGAAGACTTCCAGTAATGGGGAATCTATTTACTCCTGAAGCAGTTCGTTCCAGTTTTGGATAGCTATTCTTATGAAAATTCCATTTTTATATCATGCCAAAAACCGCTTTCCTGCAAATTTTCACCATTGCTCCTAGTTCTTCCACCCATATATGGTAAGCAGAACAAGTCTAATCAATAACACTTTTAAAAGACAATTTCTTAAATACTTAAAATACTATGTCTCCCTTCTCTTCTGTAGGTTAAATAATCAATTTCATAAACTGAATGTATGGCACTTTTCACTTGTTCATACAATTCTTTCCACATTTCTCTGAATTTGCTATATTCACCATTTGTTGTGGCTCAGCAAAATTCCACTGTGTTCATATGCCCCAGTTAACATACAGGAGTGCATCTGCTCCCCAATTAATGGGTTCCTATTTTGTTTCCAAGTCTCCGTTACAAAAAAAAGTACTACCATAATTATTCTTACACACAAGTCCTTTCCCTCAGTCCTTGACTTCTTTGCAGTACATGCCTTAATTGCTGGTGAAAGAATGCATACAATTAAGTGACTTTTGTAAATCAATCCAAATTTTTTTGGAGAATAGTTGAACCTATCTTTAGTGTGGTGAGTATTTTTTGAGCATCTATTGAGGGTCAAAAGGTTTGGAGCTAGAAGAGACCACAGAGATTATACCTTTATTCTACATATGAGAAAACAGCAGCCCAGGCAGGTTAAATGACTAGCCTAAGGTCACATAGTGAGTCAATAACCAAACATTAACTATATATACTATGCATAAATTAATCAATAAAATGCTCTTTATTAAAATCATCTCTGTTGAGGGGGATCACTTTGCTTCTAATTAACAAAATTTACAACTTCGGTGTCATCCTTTTCTCTTCCTCATTCTCATATCCAATCAAGTGTCAGGTATTGCCCATTCTATCACCACAGTACATTTCCTGTTTGTCTCTTTCTCTCTTTTCACATGGCTACTTTTCTAGGTTAGGCCCTTCTCATTTCATTTCCCACCTGATTATATTGCTTTGGGACTTCTCCACTATGTCCCTGAAGTGGGTACCTTTCCTTGCTTCTTTATTAGGTTCCTTTGGCATGTTGTTTTCCCCTATTAGATTGTAAGCTCCTTAAGGGCAGGGACTCTATGTTTAAGAAATTTGTATCCCTAGTACTTAGCACAGTACCTTTCTCATGGTAGGCATTTCATAAGTATATACTGACTACTAACTATAGCAATAATGACAACTGACTAGTAATAACCTAATAGGTCACTTTGCTTGCCTCTTATCCTACAGTACTCTCTCAGAGTAGCCAAAACAATTTTAAATCAGAAATCTAAGTCCTTCAATATCATCAGTGGTTCCCTATTCCTATTAGTATAAAATACAAGCTTCTCTACCTGGCATTTGGATCTAACCTACATTCCTAAACTTAATTCACAATTACTTCCTTTCACATACTCTATATTCCAAAGTGACCCATTCCCAGAATATGGCATGCCAACTCTTCTGTGTCTCTGTATGCCTTGCTCATCTCCCTAGAATGCATTTTCCAGTCTCATTTCTACTACTTAAGAGTTCCTAGCTTTCCAATTGGGATTTATGCAAATAAAAATCTTATAATTTGACCCAGATACTGCTAAGCATGCATGCATACTATAAGGGTGAAAAGGGGGTTTTATGGGTTCAATATATTAAAGATGGTCACCAGAGGATTGAACTATTATCAATCCTCTATTAAGAATAATCTCAAATCAAAATTGACTTTTATGGAAGTTTATTTACATGAGAGAAGAGAGAAGAAGTAAGGAAATAAGAATCTATCCCACTAATTAGTCCAGGTAGACCTTAACCCTCAGCCGAGAGTTAAAGGGCCTGAGGCCGGGAGGTGAATGGAGCAAACTTCATTCACAGAGTCTATACAAAGAAGTTTCTTAATAGAAGTTCAGGAAGATTCAGTCTTTAAACTCACCACATGGAACAGTCTCGGTCATGAATCAGCAAAGCTCCCTCAGGTCGCCTTCACAAAACCAGAAGCCGGTCACCAGACACCCTCTTCCACCGAAGACCTCAGCTGACTGAGGACCTTCTCCTTTTAAAGGGGTCACTTATGCATCACTTCCTGGGCCTCCCTCCTAATTTGCATGTCCAATCACAATATACAATTCTCATAGACCACCCAGGGGGCAGGTCAGTCAATTCTGATTCATCACTCACTCCAGCACACATGGGTTGGGACCTCCCAAGATTGGAGGCACTCTCACCTTTGGTGATTAAATCTAAAGATGGGCAGTGTAGACTTAATCTAATTTCGCCCGTGCACACGCGCACACACACACGCACACACATCCTCTCTATCCCAAGGTGGTTGGTTACTGATAAAAATAATGACTCCATATAAATAAAAATAATTACAATGGCACTTTTTGTGGTAGCCACAAACTGGAAACAAAGTAGAATTCCATAAACTGGGAAATACTTAAATTGTTGTATGTAATAGAATATTACTTACCATAATAAAAAAATGAATATGATAAATACAGAAAAACCCAGAGAGACAAATAAAATAATGTGAAGTAAATTAAGTAGAGCAAAAAAAGTAATATACACAAAAACAGCATTAGAAAGAAAAAAACACAAAATAATTAAAACTGAATGCTGTGAAATTACAAAGGGCAAACTTCGCCCAAAAGAAAAGGTCTGAGTAAATGCCTCTTTTCCACACCTGCATCCCCATTCCTTTTCAGACTTGGGGGCTACAGATATAATACCCTGCAAATAAACTCAGATTTTTCTCAATATGTTAATTGGTTTTGCTTAATTTTTTCTCTTCCTCTTTAAAAAAATATTTATTTTAAGGGAAAAGAGATGGAAAATAATACAGAAGGAATGTAGGAAGTATAAAAACAAAAGTTACCAATAAAAATCCATTTTAAAAACAAACACAAATAAAAGAATCCCTAGTTTCCTTCAAGACTCAAGTGGGAGGTGGGAGGGGGGGGCAGCTGGGTAGCTCAGTGGATTGAGACCCAGGCCTAGAGACGAGAGGTCCTGAGTTCAAATCAGGCCTCAGACACTTCCCAGCTGTGTGACACTGGGCAAGTCACTTAACCCCCATTGCCTAGCCCTTACCACTCTTCTGCCTTGGAGCCATTAACACAGTATTGACTCCAAGAGGGAAGGTAAGGGTTTAAAAAAAAAAAAAGACTCAAGTAGGTGTCACCTCCTAATCCATTTTTCTAGACCCTTCCAATGTGTTTGTACTTTCTCCCTCTCTTCTGAAATTTCTTTTTAAAATAAAAGGCTAGGGCAGCTGGGTGGCTCAGGTGATTGAGAACCAGGCCTAGAGACTAAAGGTCCTTGGTTCAAATCTGGCCTCAGACACTTCCTAGCTGTGTGACCCTGGGCAAGTCACTTGACTCTCATTGCCTAGCCTTACCACTCTTCTGCCTTGGAATCAATACAGAGTATTGAGTCCAAGACGGAAGGTAAAGGTTTAAAAAAAAAAAAAGAACACAAAAGCTGTCATGAAAAGTCATGTCTGTTAAGTATAATTTCTTCTAAAAATATATATTAAATTGTACAAGGTACTAAAAAATTGTCTCATTTGTGTACCCATATGAGTTTTTTGGGTCTTTTTTTTGGTTCTAAAATTACTTTATCTATTTATGTGGTTATGTGCTTTATCCTTTCAATAGAATATAAACTACTTGACAACAGGAACTATTTTATTTCTGTCTGGGTACCCAGAGTACCTTGCATATAATAAAATTTAATAAATACCATCTGAATTGATGTAAAAATATTACGTTTATATTTTCCTGATTCAGGTTCTCAGACAATAATCTAGGAAACAGAGGGAGAATTTGAGGATCTCTAATTCTTCCCATTTCCTCCCTCTAACCTCATATATAACTTAAATTTGGAGTTACAGATTTCTTTTTTCCCATGGAGATTTAAAACTAACAAATATAGCTCCTATCAATGCCAAAAATCATAAGAAAACATTTAATGCATTTCTAGCGTTGGTTTTTTATCTTCATGACTGGCAATTCAATCTGTGATTCAACTGATGCCTACTAATCAGAACACATATTCTATCTATAAGAAAAGAGTAGATATAATAAATTATAGCAACTTATTTTTAGACTACTAGGAGAACTTGGTAAATATCTCTGTATCCTACTAAAAATAAAACATTCTGATTGGAGAATGGAACAAAAAGGGAAATATGCAAGTATAATATAGGGAAATCTAGTTTTAATACCTGTTAGGCTACAATGTAATTTGTAAGATTATTAAACAAGCCATCGATTGTTCTAAGACAACTTCAGAAAGAATAGCAATTTAAAAAACATAATTTAATCATAAAAAACAATCTTGTTATATGTTACATATCACCTCATTCTTGGTAAGAGGCATAATCTTTTTTTTGTTTTGTTTTGGGTTTTTTTTTACATTTTTAAACCCTTAACTTCTGTGTATTGGCTCCTAGGTGGAAGAGTGGTAAGGGTGGGCAATGGGGGTCAAGTGACTTGTAAGAGGCATAATCTAAGTGGGACAAGGGGGTGAACTGATATACTGTTCATCTCCACAGAATGGGGAATGACCATACACTATAGGATCACTTATCAAAAGTACCAGTTCCATTGGTCCTGTGGCAACTGCATGCCCCTTAATAGGCTAGGTTTTCTGAGGATATTTAACTTGCTTACAAAGTGAATGTTGCAGAATACTATTCCCACACCTGTCTTAATATTTCCGAGAGAGGCAGAGAAGGCAATGGACATAATTTTGAGGTTCTGTCTTCCTGCCAGTCATCAGCAAAAGAATGTTCAAGTTACAATTTTAATGCTTTTACATCTTTATCTACAAAGCAATAAAAACTACTAGTCAATCCCAGTAATTGGCTTGATACTGTATAAACAACTGAAGTATGGAATTTTTACTTTTTAATCAATTGTGAACAGGTATAGCTACAGAGTATGTATGTTTTAAAAAGATGGGCTAGTCATATCACATGGGTGAGGAATCACCAGAGGATTACTATGTATTCTCAATGATATTTATTTAATGTAAAGTGATGCATAAACATTGGAAGAATTCCTTGGAGGCAAATTTATAGGAGGACATGGACAAAAGTCACCAAGGCTGGGTAGGCATGGATAAATTGCAATATACATCATTGGAGGGAATATATGGATATTACTGATTCATCAAATGTCCATCTTTAATACTCTCATTTACATGCAAGGAAATTGAGGCTTAGAGAGGTAAATTACCTTTCCCAAAGACAGAAAGGTCTGCCATGATCAAACTGCATAAGAATGAATATTGAGTCTAGTGCATTATCCAGAAGAGAAGCTGTAATATCACACTTATCTACACAACTACAGTTGATTTTGTATCATACACTAAAAATCTGATAAGATATGAAAATGTGTAATTTATAAATCCTAATTCAACTGGTTTCTAAAAAAACCCTTACGTTACATATTAGAATCAATAATAAATATTGTTTCCAAGATAGAAGAGTAATAAGAACTAGGCAATGGGGAAGGGGGGGGTGGGAAGAAGTGGGTGTCAAATGAATTGCCCAGAGTCACACATCTAGGAAGTATCTGAGGCCAGATCTGAGCCGAGGACCTCACATTTCCAGGCCTTGCTCTCTCTATCCACTGGGACAGCTAGCTGCCTCCAGGTAATTCCACTATTAAGTATTTAATTTGTACTTTGGGGGAATAACCATGTATCAAATAATTTTCCAAAATACCACATTTTCTTTTTGAAACTATAATCTTACATTTAGGTAAAAAGTTACAGAAACAATTTCTAAAGACAATAATTTTAAAATAAGTTGATATCATTATTTAAATTTATGATTTTATAGCATCTCAAAACAAACCTTATAATGAGATAATTTTAAAAGACATTTTCCTCTGAAAGAGATACAAATAATCTATTTTGTTCAACACTAACCTAAATATTCCATCAGTTGTTCAGCAGTTATGATTTCCATCATTGGTGGCAGTTTTATCTGAAAGATAAAGGATTATTTAAATAAAATTGAAACATTTCATAAAAATAAATTTTAATTGCTTAATATAATCAAAGATTTGACAATTCTACATCTTTTACAATGCCTCAGATACAAAAATTTGTAAATTTATCAAAATTTCTTATAATAAAAGCATCTAGCTAAGAAGATGACATAGGTATTGTGAAATTTTCAGTCTTTGAAGTAAGGGGTAGAAGTCCTATTTTTTATATGCTATGATTATCAGCTTAACTTTTTAGACCTATGGAACCATTAACAAACACCAAATCATCATTCAATTGGTGGTAGGTAGTGTGGAATTCAGATTCTATGTCTTTCACAGAGTATTTTATGAACTACCACCAACTCAAAATGATTTCTTTATCCATAAATTTATTATAAAACTGTATGGATCTCTCTGTTGCACTTGCTGCATTCTGCTTAGTATTATAATGATTTGTTTATATATCTTAACCCCACTTTTATAATCTATGTTCTTTGAGGAGAGGAACAAGCCTTGTTTCCTTCTTTTGTTTTTTTACCAAATATATTTTAAAAGCTAAATAAATCTGAAGTCCACAAGACACTGCCTTTAATCTCTGCAAAGCCAAACTCCTTAGGTGAGAAAACCTCGTACACTCTGTGCCCTCCATCTCCTACTTGGTACAGAAAACTCCCCAAGTTTTCTGGCTGTTTGGAGCCAGGCCAGGCATCCTCGATCTGCATCTTCAAACTGTGTCAGCAAAGGTTTTTTCCATCTCCTGCTGTGAGCTAACTGTAATGTATCAGATCTCTAATGCAAAGAACAACCTTCTCTTTGACTTCAACCCTCCTATCTTCTGCTGCACCTGACCTTTGATTCTCAAACCTTGTCATATCCTTCACATTCCAGTGACTCTGAACTACAGATCATCATCCAAACCACACTCATACTCCCTACAATCTGATTCATCATTCCCATCCCCCTGAACTCTCACCCTAAAGTGTCATCCTAATTCCACCCAGTCCTTCCACTGTACCTTCTAGAATCCCTATTGCATAGGCAACAAACTTCCCTCAATCTTGAAGCTCCTCATCTCCCAATCCTTCCATCTATTGGTTCTTACTGAAACCTGCTTTTTTCTTTTTCTTTTTTTTTTAAACCCTTGTACTTCAGTGTATTGTCTCATAGGTGGAAGAGTAGTAAGGGTGGGCAATGGGGGTCAAGTGACTTGCCCAGGGTCACACAGCTGGGAAGTGGCTGAGGCCGGGTTTGAATCTAGGACCTCCTGTCTCTAGACCTGACTCTCACTCCACTGAGCTACCCAGCTGCCCCCTAAACCTGCTTTTTTCTTGATGACAAAGCCTCCCTGGCCACATTTTCCAGTTCTATCTGCACCTTCACTCAGACCACTAGTCCAGGTGCAAGAGCTGGAATACTACTTATTCCCCACTGCCACTTCCAGGTTCCTCCCTTTCCTCCTTCACTGAGTAACTTCTCTTCCTTTGAGGTTCATATTATTTATATCTACTACTCAGTCAAAAATCTTGGTACTGTTTCTACAAAACCCAAGGTCACTCCCCTTCTTTGCTAAATGAATTTAGTACCTGACTTACAATTTTTTCTCACCTCTTCAACTCTTGCTTTCATTCTAGGAGACTTCAACATGCATATTAGTTTCCCCTCAAATATCCTAATCACTCAGTTTCTCAATTTACTCTCCTCCTAAGTGCTACTCCTCAATCTCATTTCAACTACAAAGATATCCTAGAACTTACCTTCACCCACAAATATGCCCCAAATGTTCAAGCATTCTGAAATCCCCTTATCTGACCATAATCTATTGGCTTTTTACCTCTCCCTATATCTTCTCTTATACAATTCTACTCTTCAGTCTCACCAAAACCTCTAATACCCTGACTCCTCAATTTTCTCCTAGTCTATCTCCCTTGCCCTGGATACTCTCTGTTCTTCTCCCCATCTTGACTCTTCGATAAATAAAATCAACTCTACTATTTCCTCTCTTGAATCCCTAGCCAAGTCTCACTCTCACCATTCATCACCTTCATGACTGCATACATACTTCTGAACAAAAATAGAGAAAATCACGGAACTGTTCTGATTGAGTCCATTACAAATCTATGTTACACAAACCACAAGTGGGTCCTTACTACTACTAGGCAATCTTTCTATACCTCCTTCATCAATTCACTATCCAACTACCCACAGCAGTTCCCATAAACCTTTTCACCTCTCCTCAGACCTCCCATAGCTCCCCCCCTACCCCTGCTCTCTCAGTGGTGATCTTTGCCTCATCTTTAACAGCAAAAAAATAAGGTCATTTGCTGTGAGCTTCTCTTCCTCATCTTCTCTCACCCAGATGCCTTCTGCCACTTTTTCTTCCTTTACCCATTTCATATGATGAAACGCTTTATTCCTTACCAAGGTTAACCCCTCTACTTGTTCAAATGATCACATTCCTTCTCATCTCCAGAAAATTGCAACCCTTGCCATTCCCAATCTCTCACTTATTTTCAGTCTCTCCCTTTCTACTGGCTCATTTCCTACTGTCTACCAATATGTCCATGTCTCCTCTATCCTGAAAAAAAAAACTCACTTGATACTTTAGTCCTTGCTAACCATCATCATAGTTCTCTTTTAACCTTTTTTAACTAAACTCCTTGACAAGACCATCTACAGCAGATGCCTCTAATTTCTCTCTTATTCCCTTCTTAGCCCCTTACAATCTGGTTTCCAACCATATCATCCCACCAAAACTCTCTCTAAAATTACCAAAGTGTTCTTAGTGGCCAAATCTAATAGCCTTTTCTCAATATTAATTTTCCTTGACCTCTCTAGAGTCTCTGATACTACTGAGCATTCTTTCTTCCTTGATACTCTCTGAACATTATTTTCTCCTAGTTCTCCTCCTACTTATCTGACTTCTCCTCTGAATCTTCTTCCAGATCATGCTCTCTAACCATATGAACACTCAAAATTCTCTCCTAGTTACTCATCTCTTTTCCTTTTATACTACTTCACTTAATGATCTCATCAGTTTCCATAGATTTAATTTACTCTCTTTATGCTCTTAATTCTGAATCTATCTTTCCTGCTTTGATCTGTCTACTGACCTATAATCTCACATCTCCAGCTGCCTTTCAAACATTTCGAAGTGGATGTCCAGTAGACATTTCAAACTCAATGTCCAAAATGAAATTGTTATCTTTCCCCCTAAACCTTTTCCAACTGCGACATTCCTTATTCCTGTGGAGAGCAACATCATCCTCCCATCCTTTAGGCTCAAAACTTAGGAGTCATTCTAGATTCTTCACTATCTCTGACTGCCATCCTTCCCTCCTTCACCATATCCAAACTATTACCAAGGTTTATCAATTTCACATTTGCAACATCTTTCAAATATGCGTCCTTCTCTCTTCCGACACTGTTATCATTCTAATGCAGGCCCTCATCACCTCACATCTTAATTATTGCAATAGCCTGCAATAGGGTCAGCCTGCCTCAAGTATCTCACCACTTCAAAACATTCTCTATTCAGTTACTAATGTGATTTTCCTAAAACACAGATCACTCTCAAAAAGCTGTGGTGCAAGCTTACTGCCTGCAGAAGTAGAGTCTGTCTTTTGCCTCTTTTTGTATATCTAGGACTTAGTACAATGCTTGTGACATAGGTAAGTGCTTAATAAATGTTTACTGAATATTGAATAACTTCTAGAATTCATTCTTCCACAAGTTATACGGTTACTTTCTTAGATACAGGTTTGAATCAAAATTTTTCTAACTTTTTCCCCCCTTTAATTATTATAGACTATTGGACCAAGACAGCTGATTTTTAACATAAATCAGTATCATTTCATTTGGGCATTAACTCGTCTCTTTGCTTTGGAAACACCTGGTCTCATGCATAATTTGCAGATATAGATTTAAACCAATAAGTTTTTATTTCAGCAAGTGAGCCATTTCCTTGAATAACAACAGTGACAGAGAAGAAAGATTTCATCTTGTATCAAAAATGTCTTTGATCAGGCTTTGCACATTATTATAGATTGGGCAAATTGTGATTGAGTTCTTTCCTATTTTTCTACCATATGTTATTTGGAGCTTTTTTCATTTTTTTTCCCCCAAGGGCAATTGAATTCAATACTGATATGATCAAAATAACTTCACAGAACTCCTCTGGACCCTTCACAATAACCATCCAACTATTCAAGAGAGATGAAGATATTTTCTGTAACATCAGTCTTCTAGTTGCTTCAAACAGCCTTCAGAAGACCCATGATGGTAGAATACCAGTCAAACTCTACCCAAAAACTCCTATGGAGATTTAGAAAATACACCATACTAAGTCCTAAATAGGAAATCCAAGAAAAAATCCAGTAAGTCATTTTTCTAGCCCCGGTCTGAATAAAAAAACAGAGAAGGTAAGTGGATATTAGAGACAATGATAGTCCAAGAAAGGCTGAGCAAAAGCACACAGGTTCAAGGAAAGGCCATGTACCAGGGAAAGAAGAGGTCCAAAATCCAGCAAAGAGAGGCCTAAATTTGTGCAGAGTGCAGTAATATCTGCAACCTGACAGCTATGTTGTTCACTTCCTACCTAATTTTATTTCACAGATCCAGGGCAACACCAAGGAGAGGACCTGAATCTATGACTGGTATTGCAGTGTGAGAAGTAGTTGCAGGTCTTAGGCAGTGTACCAAACAAGGAGCAAGTTTAGAAGCCAGCAGTGGCTGCACAGCTGACATCAGGGACAGAGCAGGATCTTCACACCAGCTTCTAACCTAGTCTGAAGCCTGAAGTAGAAATGACTAAGGTAAGAATCTAAGACCAAAGTAGAACCTATATAGTTTTGTACTCTGAACTAGCAATACTTTTCCATGGGGCTGAAAATGGCAGAGTCTGGCAACAGTTTACTGGAACTCCCAACTAGGAGCAAGCTCATAGGTATGTTGCTTAAACCCAAACCTAAGCCAAGAACTTGGGGAGCTGTGACCAGGAGGGCAAAAAATCAGACTTTGTCCTGAATCAGATCGCCTTTGAGAATACTAAAAGCTTGCAGGTACTTAGGTTAAATTGTACTAAATGCCTTCAAGGACTCTCTGCAGGAGTATTAGCCCAGATCTTCCATCCAGAAATGTCAATAATCCTATCTATCCTAACATCAAGTCCAAAGTCATGACAGGTTAGAAGAATGAGCAAATAAAAAAGAAATCCGGGGGCAGCTGGGTAGCTCAGTGGATAGAGAGTCAGGCCTAGAGACAGGAGGTCCTAGGTTCAAATCTGGCCTCAGACACTTCCCAGCTGTGTGACCCTGGGCAAGTCACTTGACCCCCATTGCCTACCCTTACCACTCTTCTGCCTTGGAGCCAATACACAGTATTGACTTCAAGACGGAAGGTAAGGGTTTTTTAAAAAAATAAAAATAAAATAAAAATAAAAAAGAAATCCCATAAAAAACTATTATGTTGACACTCAAATCACAAACCCACAAGAGGATAGCTCCAAATATCTATAACCAAAAAGCCTCAAAGAAAAACATGGCAAGAGTTCACCTAGAATTACTAGAAGAGATGAAACAAGTTAAAAACTTTAAAAATGTTTCATAAATGAACTTGGAATACAAAATTTCAGAAGGCAAAAGATATAACCTGTTAAACAAGAATAAAATACCCAGAAAAAAATGGACTCAATGAAACAGAGGATTTTCAAAAATTTGTGGTGAAAAGACAAGAGCTGAATATGAATAGAAATTCTGAAGGACAAACATAGGAATCAAGAAAAGCATAAAGTGATCTTTTAAAAAGAATGGGGGACAACAGAGATTGATACATTGTGGCACAATCAAATGTAATGGACTTCTCTACTTGCAGCAAAGCAATGATCCAGGACAATTCTGAGGGACTTATGAGAAAGAACGCCACCCACATTCAGAGGAAGAACTGTGGGAATAGAAACACCAAAGAAAAACAACTGCTTGATGACATGGGTTGATGGGGATATAATTGGGGATATAGACTCTAAATGATCACCCTAGTGCAAATATCAATAATATGGAAATAGGTCTTGATCAATGGCACATGTAAAATCCAATGGAATTGTGCTTCAGCAACGGGATGGGGGTGGAAGAAGAGGAGGGAAAGACCATGAATCTTGTAACCATGGAAAAATACTCTAAATTAATTAATTAATTAAAGATTTCAAAAATACAAATACAAAAGAAGAATGAGGGGCAGCTAAGTGGCTCAGGGGGTTAAGTGCCAGGACTAGAGAAGAGAGGTCTGAGTTCAAGTCTGACACCAGACACTTCTTAGCTAGGTGACCCTGGGCAAGGCACTTAATCCTCATTGCCACTCTTCTGACTTAAAACAAATATTAATATTTGTTCTAAGTCAGAAGCTAAGGGTTTTTTAAAATTGAAAAGTATAAACCTATATCATATTGCCTGCCTTTTCAATGGGCAGGAGAGAGATGGAAAGGAGGAGAGAATTTGGAACTCATAATTTTTTTTAAATGCTAAAAATAAATAATAGTTTTTTAAAAAAAGATGAAAAGAGAAGGGAAGAATACACTAGTAGGGAAGAGGAGATTTGAGGGAAATTATATCAGTGTTCAAACATAAGTCTACTGTTATATTAAAAGAAGGCTACTACTATCTATTAGATGTAGATGTAGATGGAGTACAGAGAGAGGATAGGATGACACCTCTCTCCTATATAACAGTTGCCCAGGCAGGATCCTTTAGGTCAATGGATATTATCCCTTCAGGACCCACCTGGGTTAATTGATATTATTTATTGGGCTCTTCAGCTGGGTAACGTTGTAATCTGACTATGTGACTCCCTTCCCAAATAAACTTTGAATAATCAATTCAGGAAGGTACTTTAAAACTTTGAATATATTTGGCAAAGAAGGATAATGGTATGGGATAGAGGTATTGGAGACCCTAAATTAAATGATAGTAATGAATCTCTAACTGCAGGCAAATGAAGGAATCAAGATGATAGCTTCTCTCTGGTACAGCCTGGCCAGGGCTACACCAGAGCAGGCAAACTGCTATAAAGACTTTCAGCTTCTTCTTCAGTAGATATTAAGCCTAATCAGTTGAGATATCCACCCTTTTACCACCCTCTTCTTCTCCTGCCCACTTCCCGGATCCCTCCCGGGCCCAGGGAAACCTAGATAGACTAAGATGACTGACTTCCTAAAATCTAGGGGCAGTAGAAACAGAGATGGTGGTCTGATACAGTTTGATGACGATACAGGAAACACAGGAGGAGCTTGCAGGGTTGAGTTTGCAAGTCTCTATTTCCCCAAAGACCAGGATCCACTGATCTCCAGCCTTAGGGACAGGTAAAGACCCCAGAACCTCTCCCAGGGTTCCCAACTGCCCTCTCCTTTATCCGCATGCCTCTCTGGGAACATTCCGACATCCAACTGATCCACCTGTCAATCACCGAGTGAACTCCAAGCTCCCAGAGATTCAATATAACACTATATAAGATCTCTCTGCACAGAGGCTATGCATAATTGACTGATCTTTTATTACCATATTGCATGCCTCTATTAATAAATGATGTTATTCTCAAGTAAATGACCTCAAATTATTTATTGCTTAAAATTCTAGGTGCCTCAAAACAAAGCTGAAAGAATGAAAAAAAAATTGCAGAAAATGTGATATCTCATTGAACACTCATCTCGTAGACAAGTTGAGAAGAAATAATTTAAGAATTATTGGAGTACTTGAAGCCATGATAAAAGAGCCTGACCATCATATTTCAAGAAATTGTCAGGAAAATGGCCCCATTAGATCCAGAGGGTAAAATAGAAATTGAGAATCCACCAATTACTTCCTGAAAGAGAATCCAAGGTGAATATTCCCAAGCATACTAGAGCCATGTTTCAGAGCTCCAAGTCCAAGAGAAAATACTTCAAGCAACCAGAAAGTAGCATTTCAAGTATCATAGAGCAACAGTCACTGTCACAGAAAATTTAGTGGCTTTCATGTTAAATGAACAGAGAACTTGGAATATAATATACCAGAAGGCAAAGGAGCTAGGATTACAAACAAGAATAACCTTTCTAGCAAAACAATATAATTTTTCAGAGGAAAAAAATGTATATTTATTAAAACAGAGGACTTTCAAGCATTATGAAAGACTAGAGATGAATAGAAAATTTGACATTCAAACAGAAAACTCAAAATAAACATAAAAGGGCAAACATGAAAGAGGGGACTCAATAAAGTAGAACTCTCTACATTTCTATATGTGAAGATAATACATGTAACTCCTAAGAATTTCATCATTTTTAGGGTAATTAGAAGTATTATAAATAAAAACTCATCTGAAGGCTTATTACTACATTTATAAGCATTTATTAGTTAAAAGAGAGAGATAAAAAGATAGTTTTCAGCCTTTCTAACTTTAAGGAAAGATCCAATCCCCTATCGCAGTCAGCTCCCCAATTTGCCAGAAATAAAAAGATAAAGTAAGAGCTCGGAGGAAAACACCAGCCCAGAGACAGGTATGAAAGCAAAGAGACCTCTCTCCTTCCTACCATTGTTTTTTTTTTATTTTGAATATTTTCCATAGTTACTTATTTCATGTTCTTTCCCTCTTCCCCCAATCCCCCTAACCCTCCCCCCTTAGCCAATGCACAATTCCACTGGGTTTTATATATATCACTGATCAAGACCTAATTCCATATTATTGATAGTTGGACTAGAGTTATTGTTTAGTGTCTACATCCCCAATAATATCCCCACCAGCCCATATGCTCAAGCAGTTGTTTTTCTTCTGTGTTTCTCCTTCCACAATGTGGCTCTAATTTTCTTTCTCATAAGTCCCTCAACCATGCTCTGGATCCTTGCATTGCTGCTAATAGAGAAGTCCATTATGTTCGATTGTACCACAGTGGATCTGCTCCTTTTACTCTGCATCAATTCCTGGAGGTTATTCCAGTTCACATGGAATTCCTCCAGTTCTTTATTCCTTTGAGCACAATAGTATTCCATCACCAACAGACACCACAATTTGTTCAGCCATTTCCCAATCAAAGGACATTCTCTCATTTTCCAATTTTTGCCACCACAAATAGCGCAGCTATAAATATTTTTGTACAAGTCTTTTTCCTTATTAACGCTTTGGGGTATAATCCAAGCAGTGCTATGGCTGGATCAAAAGGCAGATAGTCTTTTAAAGCCCTTTGAGCATAATTCCAAATTGCCATCCAGAATGGTTATATCAGTTCACAACTCCACCAGCAGTGCATTAATGTCCCAATTTTGCCATATCCCCTCCAACATTCATTACTCTCCCTTGTTGTCATTTTAGCCAATCTGCTAGGTATAAGATGATACTTCAGAG
Source organism: Gracilinanus agilis (assembly GCF_016433145.1). Taxonomy (NCBI): domain Eukaryota; kingdom Metazoa; phylum Chordata; class Mammalia; order Didelphimorphia; family Didelphidae; genus Gracilinanus; species Gracilinanus agilis. The sequence continues at coordinate 562,550,812 of NC_058131.1, read as the reverse complement.
TTGTTTTGATTTACATTTCTCTAATTATTAGAGATTTAGAACACTTTCTCATGTGCTTATTGATAGTTTTGATTTCTTTATCTGAAAATTGCCTATTCATATCCCTTGCCCATTTATTGATTGGGGGATGCTTGCCATTGCTTTTAAAAACCTATAGCTTCTCCAGGCCTAGAGACGGGAGGTCCTAGGTTCAAATCTGGCCTCAGACACTTCACACAACCCTGGGCAAGTCACTTGACCCCCATTGCCTACCCTTACCACTCTTCCACCTATAAGTCAATACACAGAAGTTAAGGGTTTAAAATTTAAAAAAAAAAAAAAAAAAAACTATAGCTTCTGGGGCAGCTGGGTAGCTCAGTGGATTGAGAGCCAGGCCTAGAGACAGGAGGTCCTAGATTCAGATCCGGCCTCAGACACTTCCCAGCTGTGTGACCCTGGGCAAGTCACTTGACTCCCATTGCCTACCCTTACCAATCTTCCACCTATAAGTCAATACGCAGAAGTTAAGGGTTTAAAATTAAAACAAACAAACAAACAAACAAAAAAACCTATAGCTTCTGCCTCCACGGTGATGCTGCCCTCACTCTGGCATGTTGATGCAGGGCACTGGGGGACCCAGGAATCAGGCCATCAGACAGGCTCCTAAGTCCTGCCACTAAAGAGTGCAGGATCCAAGTCCTCTAAATAATTACCTCACACAATATGATGGCAGAAGTCTACATAGACAAGAGGGCTGAGATGATCTCCAAATAAAAGATTTATGGGTGAGAAAGAAGGATGCCTTGGGAAGGGGAAGGGGAAATACCAGTGTTAGGTTCATATTCCAAAGAGATCAAAGAAAAAGGAAAAGCGTCTATGTGTACTAAAATATTTATAATAGCTCTTTCTATAGTGGCAAAGAATTGGAAATTGAGGGGATGTCCATCAACTGGGGAATGTCTGAACAAATAGTGGTATATGATGATGGAATACTATTATGCTGTAGGAAATGAAAAGGGGGATAGTTTCAAGGAAATATGGCAAGACCTATATGAACTAATGCAAAGTGAAGTGAGAAGAACTGGGAGATCATTGTGCACAGAAGCACGTTGTAACGGTGAAACTGTGAAAGATCTGGCTTATCCTGACAAATACAATGATCCAAAAGAGTTCCAAAAGACTCATGATGAAAAAATGCTCTCTACTTCCAGAGAGAAAACTGAAGAACTCTTAGTGTAAACTGATGAATAATTTTGTTACTTTTTTTTTAATGTGGCTAATATGAAAATAGGTTCTGCATGATTTAACATATATAACTGATATTATATTGTTTACCTTCTCAATAGATGTAAGAAGAAGAGAATTTGGAAGTCAAAAAATTTTAAAGAATGTTAAAAACAACTGAATAATAAATTTGATCATTAATAAATAAGTTAGGGGGAGTCTACACAACACAGAGGAAGGAAGTGGATGACACTTAAACACACAATATGGGTACATAAATACATTTTATTCAACAGATAAAGAGGTAAAAATCTTTGCTTTAAGTTTCACTGATGAAGTTTCATTTCTAAAATATATAAGGAACTTTAATGTACTTTTGATGAAACTGTGACTGGCCTGCTATTTTTTTTTAAACCCTTAACTTCTGTGTATTGGCTCCTAGGTGGAAGAGTGGTAAGGGTGGACAGTGGGGGTCAAGTGACTTGCCCAGGGTCACACAGCTGGGAAATGTCTAAGGCCGGATTTGAACCTAGGACCTCCCTTCTCTAGGCCTGACTCTCAATCCACTGAGCTACCCAGCTGCCCCTGGGCCTGCTATTCTGAAAAACAATTAGGAACCATGCCCCAAATGCCATCAAATTGTGCATATTCTTTGACTCGACTTGGACCTATCACTAGGTCTACTAAGCACAGTAAACATTTAATAAATTATTACTCAATTAAATGATGTGAAAATTTTATCTAGCTATTTTTTAAAAAGTTTTTATTTAATAATACGGTTATAAATCAAGGGACCTACATACATGATTATAATACCACTGAATTCTTCCTTCTGTGAAAATAAAGTTTGATATCTCAGAATTTTTTTTACATTATTATCTTCCTACAATTTATTCTCTATATATTTAAGCAGATGGTGGTTAATCCACTTAAAATATTTTTTGTTCATAATGACTTTGATATTTTGCTTCTTTTCAAATTTGAACATGTCCATGAAAAGAGATACATAAAATCTATTCAATTGAGAAGTGTAAACAGGAACTGAATTAGATAGAGGTATCAATTTTTAAAATTATTTAATAATCAAATAATATCAAAATATTATTATGAAAATACTTGACCTCACAGATCCTTTGATAGGATCTTGAGAACCACTAGGGGTTAGTGATGCAAAAAAGCAAGGATAATAATACAAAATATAAGAAAGAAAAAAAATCCATGAAACATTAAAGAAATATAGGCAACTAGGTGGCTCAGTGGATTGAGAGCCAGGCATGGAGCCTAGAGATCCTGGGTTCAAATTTTACCTCAGCCACTTCCTAGCTGTATGATCCTGGACAAATCACTTAACAACCATTGTCTAGTGTTGTGAGGAAGATTACTTAGTTATTATGTAGGAGACCTAACAGGAAGGGCTGGAGAATTCCAAATGGAATGGGGAAGCAGGAAGTGTGGTTTGCTGTCTCTGAGATGGACCCCATGATGGTTTAGGACAAGCTGTAACTGACCCTGAGAGACCTCAGATCTAGTGGAGTTGTACCCTGATTTCCTGGGATCTTGGAGAGTGGTGAAGGCTAAAAGGGCAGAAGACCTCAATCCTGCAAGTCAACACTGAGTAGGGAAGTGGCCTGTGATCTGGTGGACAGCTTGCAGACTTCACTCCCTACCTGGTTACTTTGGATCATCAGCTGTGGGGGAGTTGGTTCCTGGCATCCTGAAAACCTCTCTGGAATAGCTGTGAGACCCCAAGTTCAAGCCCTCTTCCTCAGGCCCTTAGCCAAGCTGTCAAAACCTGGCAGAAGCCAGGTTGGCTAAGGAACTTACCCCTTTTGACTCCAGTCCTGGGTAGTTAGTCATAGCTTCACCTAACCCCCTTTCCAATCCCCTCATATTATAATTAAACTGTTTCCCTGTGTGTTTTTAAGTACTTTAAAGTCCTCATTGTGTGTATGGAATAATCTGTAGTTATTCCAGGCTGAGTGGGGCAGAGTGACAGTTAGTCAGGCTTAACTGCCATTTCAGTCAATGGTCATTCCCTTATAGTTAAACCTGGTTCCCTGGCTTGTAAAGTCTCACCCATTGTCCCTTCCTGTCTCCTATCCACCCCACAGAGCCCATATTTAATATTTAAGTCAACTTCCCTGGTTTTCCCCATAATGCTAGCCCTTACCATTCTTCTGCCTTGGAACCAATACATAGTAATGACTTTAAGATTGAAATTAAGAGTAAATGTATAGGGGGCTCAGACACTTCCCAGCTGTGTGACCCTGGGCAAGTCACTTAACCCCCATTGCCTACCCTTACCACTCTTCTGCCAGGGGGCCAATACACAATATTGACTCCAAGACAGAAGGTAAGGGTTTAATAAAAAAAAAAAAATGTATAGGGGGCAGCTGGGTAGCTTAGTGGAGTGAGAGTCAGGACTAGAGACAGGAGGTCCTAGGTTCAAACCTGGCCTCAGCCACTTCCCAGCTGTGTGACCCTGGGCAAGTCACTTGACCCCCATTGCCCACCCTTACCAATCTTCCACCTATGAGACAATACACCGAAGTACAAGGGTTTAAAAAAAAAAAAAAAGAGTAAATGTATATATATGAGTAAAAGGGAGTTCAGAAAGAAGACAAATAGAGCAATGTTAGTACTATCATATCAAATTTAATTTAGTATCCATTGGCAATAACTTTTAAAAATATATGTTGTACCCAGAGGTTCAGTTTTCTATAAAATCCTTTTTTCTCTGTTATTTGGGTTCTAAAATGTTTATGCTTAAGATCATAATAAAAATGGTTTGTTTTTTTAAAGCAATCATTATTAATGAAAGAAATAATAACTAAAACACCCACTCACACCCACCAAACTGGCAAAAATAATTAAAAGTAATGAAAGAATATGGGTGGATTTTGGAAAAACAGGTATGCTATTAACTGCCAGTATTTCAAGCTAATAAAATCTTTTAAAAAGAGATATGACTCAATCTCCAACACCCTTCCCCCACTGACTGCACTGAGGGCCACAGTAACAATCCAGCTGACTGGGATCCCAAGGCAAAAGCTGCAATCCCAAAAGAATATCTTGATAACAGGGTGGGAAGCACAGCTCCCTTCAACCTTCCACACCTTTACCTACACCTCTGACCTCAGGGCTCATTAATACTCCATAAGCCTAATTTAGTCAATCAGCAGAGCAGAGAAGAAGCCCCTTTAGGACAGAATAGCCCAAACCCACAGATCCAACAAATAATCAGAGGAGCAAGATTACAGCCAATGAGAAGGGGGAAAGAAGGAAAAAAATATGAGTAAACAACAGAAAAAAAAATTACATTTGACAGCTTCTATCCAGGTAATGAACAAAGAGCAAATGGAACAGAGGAGGACCAAGAACACCAAGGAAAAAATGCAAAAACACCAGCAAATTGGACTCAGGCTTTGGAAGAACTCAAAACATAATTCAAAAAACAATTAAGAGAGGCTGAAGACAATTGGGGAAAGAACTTAAAAAGCAAAATAAGTCATATGGAAACAGAGGCACATGAACTAAAACAAGAAAATAGTGTCCTGAAAGCCAGAATTGACAATTTGAAAATGAGGCAAAGAAGATGAAAGATGACCTACAAAGAAAAACAGACCAGAAGAAGAAGGATGACCAAAAAGCCAGGGAAGAAATTCAGTCTTTTAAAATTAGAATCCAACAACTAGAAGCAAATCACTTCACAAGGCAGCAAGAGTCTATAAAACAAAACCCAAAGAATGAAATAATTGAGGAAAATATGCAACACCTCACTGGTAAAACTAGACCTGGAAAATAGATCCAGAAGAGACAATTTAAGAATTATTGGACTATTGGAAAATCATGACAAAAGAAAAAGCCTGGACATCATTCTACAGGAAATTATCCAAGAAAACTCCCCCGACATTCTCGAGCATGAGGGAAAAGTGGAGATTGAAAGAATCCACAGATCACCTCCTGTATTTAATCCCCAATTGACAATGCCCAGGAATGCTATAGCTAAATTCAAGAACTACCAGACGAAGGAAAAGATGCTACAAGATGCTAAGAAGAAACCATTCAGATATCATGGAACCACAGTTAGGAAAACACAGGACCTGGCTGCATACACACTGAAGGACCTGATGGCATGGAATATATTCCAGAAAGCAAGGGAACTAGGTCTATAATCAACTACCCAACAAAAATGACTATATTCTTGTAGGGCAAAGTATGGTCATTTAATAAAATCGAAGACTTCCAAGCATTCCTAAAGAAAAGACCTGAATTAAATGGAAAATGTGATGCCTAAACACAGAACTCAAGAGAATCACCAAAAGGAAATTAAAAGGGAAAAAAAAATTTTAAAGGACCCAATAAGTTCGAATGATTTGTATTCCTATAAGAAAAGATGATATTGGTAATTCTTAAAAACTGTTATTATCAGGGGGCAGCTGGGTAGCTCAGTGGATTGAGAGCCAGGCCTAGAGATGGGAGGTCCTAGGTTCAAATCTAACATCAGACACTTCCCCGCTGTGTGACCCTGGGCAAGTCACTTGAACCCCATTGCCTACCCTTACCACGCTTCTGCCTTGGAACCAATACACAGTATTGACTCGAAGACAGAAGGTAAGATTTAAAAAAAAAAATTGTTATTATCATCAGGGTAGCTAGAAGAAGTACACTTAGAGGGTACAATGAGAAACTGTATAGGATATGTCCAAAAAATATATAAAAACCTAGGGTAAAAAAAAGGATAATACTAAGAGAAATGGGAAAAGAGATAGAATGGGGTAAATACATATTGCATAAAGAAGCACTTGGGGGAGGTGGGGAGAAGACCAATATAACAGAAGAGAGAAAGAGGTTAGCGACAGTCTCCAAGAAAATTTTGATCATTACAGTGGGATGGGTCAGAAAGATTCAAATGGAAGGAAAACCTCCAACTCCAAATTCAATCATCCTCATAAAAAACACCACCACCACCATCAACCTTTGGGAACATCAACAACAATAACATCAACATCTAACTATATATCTTTTCCTGGCCCAGGAAAGATTTTTGTTGGGTGGCCTAACCTAATAGCAGAGTAATGCTGAGTACTGAATGAGAGCCAAAAAATACAACTATAGGCTTGAGTGCTACTAGGTGTCCTTTGGGGGTAAAAAGAAAGCCTTCTTTTTCCTGGACTCAGTTTCCTCATTTATGGATGAGTGAAACTTACCTGGACTCTGCATTAAGTTAATTAAATCAAAGAATAAAACAGGTGTAAACAAGGAGGAAAAAGTTTTCTCTAGCACCGTAGCAAAGTTCAGAAAATTAAAACTCCTGGTATAGCTTGGCCCCTTAAGTCCCTGCATGATTAGGGCACTTTGTTCCTTCTAAGGTTGGAGATATTGACTGGATCAGCACCTTTTCATTTCTACATCCAAGAGCTCCTTGCCAATGTAGTTTATGCTTAACTTGTTCAAATAACACATTGATTCAACAAAAAGAGCACTTAATTAAAATGGAATAAAATAATTTATTAAGGAGGCAGATAGGTAGCTCAGTAAATTGAAAGCCAAGCCCAGAGATGGGAGATCCTGGATTCAAATTTGACCTCACATACTTCCTACCTGTGTGATCCTGAGCAAGTGGCTTAACCCCTATTGCCTAGCCTTTGCTGATCTTCTGCCTTGGAACCAATACATAGTATTAATTCTATGTGAGAAGGTAAGGTTTTAAAAGAAGATTTGATAATAGAAGGCACAGAAAAAATTAAAAGAATAAAAGGAACATAATCAAAAACACAGAGGAAGAAAAAAGTATATTTAGGCTACTTTGGTGAAAGCACAAGATTCATGAAAGAGAAAAGGTGGAAAAGTAGAATAGGGACAGATTATGGAGAGCAACCATCTAAAAAAATGAAAAATTTAAATCATGGTATTGTATTTTAAGAGTAATGAAATTAAAAAAATTAATTCCAAGAAATAGAGCTATTTAAAATATGTTGATTAAATATTATCTGCTAGGTTCTTAACAGTCTTGCTCACATTAATATGAAGGGACCTATAGAGGCCCTATGCAATTTCTTATAATTAATATATTAATTATTATTAAACAAGTACTTCTAAAGTACTAGAGGATTATTCAACCTTATTTCCTTAAGTATTTTCAATAAATAGTTCTTCCATTTCAAGTATAATGCCTGTCAAAATTGCCACAAAACTGATAAAAATCTAATTAATTTGGATTTTATGTCTGAGAGAATATACTATTGTATTAAATGAGGTTTCATTACAATAAATAATAAATTCACAAAGTAAACTAAAAGTATAAACAAAATTACAGAAAAAAAAAACTTAAACTATTTAAGGGAATGAACTAGCATGGTAATAATGACCAATGTGCTAAGTTTAACAATCACAGGTATTAAAGAATTTTAAGTGTTTTGCTAAGGTATGTCAGTTCACCCAATTTCATGTCCAAGAAATCATAATTCAATTTAAAATAAGTATAAGATAATTATTTCTCTTAAGAAGCTTACATTTTGAAAAAGAGCCCTGGCCACATCTTTCATTCCTCTTCTAATTTTACTTCTGCATTTATGGAAGTCACCATCTTGTCCCCTGTAGGCTCCTTCTCCCAAGTACATTTTATATAGCTCCCTTTAATGTGTTATTTTACCCATTAGAATGTAAGCCCTCTGTATTTTGTAACCCTTGGAATGGTATCTGGCTATATTAAGAGCTCAATAAATAGTTACTAATTATTAACTAACTACAAACTTATTAGGGATAAGAATGAGAAAGAGTAAGAGATCAAAGATGGTGTTATAATTTGCTAAGCTTTGAGGTAAAGATGTAATTATTTAAGTTTTCTTGTTTTATTTTTACAAGATCAACTTGTTTTACTTTTGGACCATAGCGGTTGGTACTGGGAATATGAAGAAAGAAACCCAAAAGATATTTCACAGGAAAAATAGGTGCCTATTACTTGGTATTTCCTATGCTGCTAGAGAATGAAAGACAAAAATGAAATAATATCTTCATTCTATACATCTTCCATATTCTAGGGATGCAGCTAAGGCAGTACTAAGGGGGAAATTTATATCCTTGAGTGCATATGTTAACAAATTAGGGAGGGCAGAGATTAATGAATTGGGCATGCAACTTAAAAAATTAGTAAGTGAGCAAATTAAAAATCCCCAGATGAAAACTAAATTAGAAATACTAAAAATCAAGGGAGAAATTAATAAAATCGAAAGTAAAAGAACTATCGAATTAATAAATAACACTAGAAGCTGGTATTTTGAAAAAACAGATAAAATAGACAAAGTACTGGTCAATCTAATAAAAAAAGGAAAGAAGAAAACCAAATTGACAGTATCAAAGATGAAAAGGGAGACCTCACCTCCAATGAAGGGGAAATTAAGGCAATCATTAAAAATTATTTTGCTCAATTATATGGCAATAAATATAGCAATCTAGGAGATGTGGATGAATATTCACAAAAATATAAATTGCCTAGATTTATAGCAGAAGAAATAGAATACCTAAATAATCCCATATCAGAAAAAGAAATTGAACAAGCCATCAAAGAACTCCCTTAGAAAAAATCGCCTGGGCCTCATGGATTCACAAGTAAATATCAGACATTCAAAGAGCAACTAATCCCAATACTATACAAATTATTTGATATAATAAGCAAAGAAGGAGTCCTACCAAATTCCTTTTATGACACAAATATGGTACTCATTCCAAAACCAGGTAGATCAAAAACAGAGAAAGAAAACTACAGACCAATCTCCCTAATGAACATAGATGCAAAAATCTTAAATAGAATACTAGCAAAGAGACTCCAACAAGTGATCAAGAGGATCATCCACCATGATCAGTGGGATTTATACCAGGAATGCAAGGATGGTTCAACATTAGGAAAATCATCCACATAATAGACCATATCAACAATCTAACAAACAAAAATCACATGATTATCTCAATAGATGTTGAAAAAGCCTTTGACAAAATTCAGCACCCATTCCTATTGAAAACCCTGGAAAATATAGGAATAGAAGGACCTTTCCTAAAAATAATAAATAGTATATACCTAAAACCATCAACAAGCATCATATGCAATGGGGATAAATTAGAAGCCTTTCCAATAAGATCAGGAGTGAAACAAGGATGCCCACTATCTCCTCTATTATTTAACATTGTACTAGAAACACTAGCAGTAGCAATTAGAGAAGAAAAAGAAATTGAAGGTATCAAAATAGGCAATGAGGAGACTAAGCTATCACTCTTTGCAGATGATATGATGGTCTACTTAAAAAATCCTAGAGAATCAACTAAGAAGCTTGTAGAAATAATCAGCAACATTTGCAAAGTTGCAGGATACAAAATAAATGCACATAAATCTTCCACATTCTATAGTATTAAGGGAAATACTGTGGATATGTGTTTTTTTGCAAAATATTCACAAATTTAATACAAGATAATTTCAAGTGAAAAGACCTTAGCAACTGAGGATCAAAATGCAGAGGGTGACAACCGAGCTTTGAAGTAAACCAGGGATTCTAAGAGTTGGCAGTGAGATGGAAGTACATTCCTGGGAGTCAGCCTGCATAAAGTCACAAACAGGGATGAAATGTACTTCATAAGGAAAAGTAAAGGAAGGAAATTAATGTATAATAAACCTGGAAAGGCAGGTTGGAGATAAATCTGAATGACTTCATATGCCAAATAGAGAAATTTCTATTTGATCCTAGAGGTAATATAAGTGGTTGGTATAATGTGGAACTAGATCCCACAAAAGAGACTAGATATATAGATCTAGGAATCATTAATGTGAAGATGACAAATAAAACACTTGAGAAGTAAGGTAATGAAACAATATACAAAAAGTAGAGAGAAAAGAGAGCTCAGGATAAAACCCTAGAATGTGTTAGTGGAAGTATGGGCATGTGTGCAAGCCCAGGGGAGCTGCACCGTTCCCCCTCTTCCCAGCACAGAAGGACATTTTTTTGCATGCCTCACCTCTCTGTCCAGCAGGCCAAAGCAAGCACTTTCTCCCTCTGCTCTCTTGGGTAATGGAGTTGCCCTCTGGGCATGTGAACCCCAAAACCTTCCCCAATGCTGCTCTAGAGTATACTCAAAATCAAGGTGGTGTTCCAGCAAAAAAAAAAAAAAAAAAAATATATATATATATATACATATATATGTATATATGTATGTATGTATGTATATGAGAAGTTAGACCAAGTTGAACCAAAAGGACAATATTGTAAAAACCCAGAGAGGAGACAGTGGGTAAGAGTGACAAATGCCACAGAGAGGTTAAAAAGGATAAAAACTGAGATAAGCACTTATTTACTAAATGACAGACACTGTGCAAAGTGCAGGGAATAAAACTAAAACCAGAAAGACAGTCCTTGCCCTCCAAGAGTTTGTATTCTAACTGGGATAGGTAACATATAAAAGCTGAAAAGTGGGGAGGACAGATGGCAGAGAAAATCAAAGTTCAGTCCTGGTCATCCTCCTTAAATAGAGGTTCTGAGAAAAGCCAAAACGGAAAGAGACCGGGAGAAGGGAGGGTGGAATGGCTATCTCATAAAAAGGAGGAATGAATGGAGCAACTGCCACAGAAAAGGAAGAGGAAATGGAGATACGGTAGTACTACAACCCTACTCTCATCAGACCTGGGATAAAGAGAGAACAATATTCACAATTAAAACAGGAGAGAAGTGGGAATGGGAAAAAGGAGGGACTGGGAGTTCCCTTGAGGGAATGAGGAAATGAAAAAAAGGTGGTTTAAGAGAAAGGAGAGCAAGGGAATAAGCAAAGGTAGGGAAGGAAGGATACCTAGTAGAAAATCTGTATCAACAGGTAGAGGGGTAAAGGGATAAGGGAGGGACTTTTTTTTAATTAAATTTAATTTTTAAACCCTTACCTTCTGTCTTGGAATCAATATTGTGTATTGGCTCCAAGGAAGAAGAGTGGTAAGGGCTAGGCAATGAGGGTTAAGTGACTTGCCCAGGGTCACACAGCGGGGAAGTGTCTGAGGCCAGATTTGAACCTAGGACCTCCCATCTCTAAGCCTGGATCTCAATCCACTGAGCTACCCAGCTGCCCGAAGGGAGGTACTTTTAGAAGAAGATAGGGGAGGGATTTTTAGAAAAAGAACTCATATCAAGACGTAGGACATTGCTAAGTTATGATCATGGCTTTTCATGTTACTTAACAAGTGGTATTTCTGATTAGGAATTGCAGCTGTAAAATTGATTTGAGTTCATTACATGTCTTCATGATGTTGCCCCTAAATTTGGCACACTATATTTTTGTATATTATTTCAAAAAAAAAACTTAAAAAAGAAAAAAAAAAAGGGGGGGGGGGGAAGCAGGTGGCCCAGTGGATTCAGAGCCAGGTCTACAGACAGGAGGACCTAGGTTCAAATCTAGCCTCAGATACTTCCTAGCTGACCCTGAGCAAATCACCTAACCCACATTGCCTAACCCTCACTGCTCTTTTATATTGAACCAATATAGAGTACTGATTCTAAGCCAGAGGGTAAGGATTTAAAGAAAAGGAAAAAAAGTAGAACAGCACAGTTGGGGGGATAAGGAAGGAATTTTTGGAAAGGTGGATAGAATAAGAATGAAAAGTTAAGAGGAAAGGGCAAGAAGGGATTTTTGGAAAGGTGGGTCAATTTGGAACTGGGAGGACAAGGGGAGAGGATGAAGGAGGATTTGGGGGAAGGGATATGAATTGGAGAGGGATTGGTCAAAGGAAATTAGACATCTGAGGAAAGATACAGTGGAAAGAAAGGAAAAGGAGGACAAACAGTGAGGAGGAACAGAGTTAATGGAAATACATAGCTAATAACTATGACATTGAGTGTAAAGGGGTACCCCTGAGAAGTAAATGAAAAGCAGAAACGATCAGAAATCAGGACCTGTCAATGTGTTGTTTATAAGAAACACACTGAAAATTAGAGACACACAGAGTGAAGGTGAGGAGGCAGAAGATAATATGCCTCAGAGGATCTAGAGAAGGCAGGAGTAGCAGTCACAATCTCTAATAGAATTGGGGCTAAAATGGATATAATTGGAAGGGATGAACAGAGTAACTATATTCTGTTGGGAGGTACTATCAAAAATGAAGCATTATCAATATTGGACCTGTATGCACCAAGAGTTATACCATCCAGATTTCTAAAGGAAAAACAAAATGAGATATAGATAGAAATAAGATAACAAAATAACAATAGTGGAAGATTTTAATTTCCCCCCTTGGAACTAAAAAATGTTAACCGAAAAATAAATAAGAAGTTAAGCTGAGAAATAGAACCTTATATTAGTTAAATATGTTGGATACCTAAAGAGCCCACACACAACTGCATGAGGCTAGTAGTAGTGCTAAGCCTGAGCATACACATAATCCAGGCACAGTTTCTAATGGGACAACCATGGTTTATAGAAAGTATAAATATTCTGTAAAAATCTTTAACACTCATGATACTATGAAGATAATCCTGCATTCCTGCGGGGCTGTGGAATTGGTTCCATTGGGTAAGGCCAACCTGGAAAGACTTGGGTTTGAAAAGAGTATGATCCTGGCAATGGATTGTGACTGCTGCCTAAGGACCAATATAACTAAATATGGCCCTGGTAATATATGTAAACTGAGAACTGGACAGGTTAAGTTGATTAAATTAAATACTGATAGGAATGGAGACACAGGCCTAATATTACATTGCTAGAGCAGCTGTGAACTGTTTTTCAGAAGACAAGGTGGAAATATAGATTAAGAAGCTGTAAAGCTGTTCTTACTCAATCACCTGGGGATCCCATTACTAGGATGAGGCCTTAAGGGCATTATTGAAAGGGTAAAAAGCTATGTAATTATAAAAATATTCATAGAAGCTTTGTTTATAATGACAAAATAAATAGAAATAACACAAATGCAATGACTGGGAGAAATGTGTAAATAGATTGTGATATTTGAATGTAATGGATTACATTATGTTATTAGAAATTACAAATATTAGAAATATAAAGAAAATAAGGGAAATATAGGAAGAGAAGAAAAGAGAGTAAGAATAATACATATTATGATTACATTTAAAAATAGCCTCAGCTTTCTCCAAGGCTCTGATCTGGTGTTCTATCCTTTTGTGGTAGATTTCCTAAGCTCTCCAACTTTCAACTGATTGCTCCCTCCTCAAATGATCTTTTTACCTGTAAAGGAACTAGTTGTTCTAGGTGTCACTCCCTTAAAATGAATTCTCATTGGAATTCCAGATAACCAGGAAGTCATCTTGAGCAGCTATAGTTCTTGGACAATTGTTCATAAGCCTCAAGCAATGTGTTCCCCCAAAATAATCAATTGATTCCATTAGCTTTTAGATAATGGATTTGCTGAAAAGATATACAATGACAGTTCGTAAAAAATTCCTACCCAAGCAACTATGCCACAAGTATATGCAGAATCTGTTAAAGGTATAGGCACTAACTGAAAGTAAAATTGTAGTGAAATATATGTATATGTTACTAGAGAACACTTGTGACAAAGTGATATATTCTTACTCCTAGCAACTGGAAGATTAGATATTATATTAATTATATTATATATTCATCATGTCATATAATATATATTGTTAAATGATAGTTTGTTACATATATTCTGTTACATGATATATTTTGTTACATGCCTTATATTTCATATATTATATGAAATTATTTTATATCATGTAATATATTTCTGCCATTTAAAAAAGCCTCAAAAATCAAGAGGAAAAAAGTAAAAACAATCCAAAGGGAACTCAAAAGCAGAGGATGTCTATATTAGTATGCATATATAATTTATATATTTTAAACAAACTGAAAACAATGTGGAGTTTGAGGTTTTACACATAATTTTTTAATGCATTTGTTTATTTAAGTATTTTTGATGGTGGTGATTACTAAGTATATAATTTTTAAAACTGGGGGGAAAAAGAATGGGGAAGAAGACCCAGGTTATGTTTGAAGGCAGCAGGGAAGATGCTAGTGGATAAGGTAAGGTTGAAAATTTGGGACAGAAAGGAGAAGAGAAGAGGGGATAGAATCAAAGGCACAAGTACAAGAATTGACAATGATAACGGTTCCCCTTCCTCTTAAACTCAAGCAAAAGAGGGATGGATTGGGGATGATGTCAAAGGAATTGAAGTATAGAATAGAGAAGGAGAGGAAGCTTGAGAGTGGCCTCAACTTTTTTCAGTGAAGTTTATGGTGAAATCTTCTGCTGGGAGAAGTAGAAGAGACAAATGGGGGTAGCATAGATGAGTGGTGCCAAACCCAAATAGAAACATATTCCAGCAGGCCTCCATATTGTCTTAAAAAAACACAAATTAACCTGATCTATGCTTTTGTATTTTAATAATTCTGTTAAACATTTCCCAATTACATTTGATTTTGTTTTCAGGAGTTTTGAAGTCCAAGTCTGAGAATGACACTTTTGGTGTAGATGCTGTGAGAAGAGAACTGGAATTGGCTCTGTGGAAAATGATCAGAGATGGTGTATTGGGACCTAGTCAACACAGCTGAGTGACTTCATATCTGTCTTCAGTAATACATAATCAAGAGTGGAGAAGGTAGATAGAGTCTAAAAAGGGATGAGAAGTCAATGGATTCAAATGTTAAAGAAACAGGGAAGGTAAATGGTTTAATAGATATAGAACCAGGTCTGGAGACAGGAAGTACTGGGTTCAGATCTTGCCCCAGAAACTTCCTAACTGAACCCAATTGTCTAGCCCTTACCATTCTTCTACCTCAGAGCCAACAGTTTGTCTCAATTCTCTAAGACAAAGGGTAAGGGTTTTAAAAAAAAAAAAAGATAAAAAGACTATCAAGCTAAAGAACAAGGGAATAAAGATAAAACATTCCACTAATCTCAGGAGAGGTGTTGAACTTAAAATTCAGAAAGATATACATTTTCAGGAATAGTCAAAGTAAGAAATTGTATATCAGACTATATGTATGCACTGGAGGCTTTATTTTTATTTTTCAGGTTTTTAAAAGTTGCTCAATGGGGTAAGAGGTTAAGGTAGTAGGAGAGATAGATTAATAAAGGGTAAGAAAACTAGCCTTAAAAAGAATTGAATAAAATTATTTTTAAAGACATTTTTTGTTATCCACATCCAGAGAAAGAACTGTGGGAGCAGAAACAGAAGACAAACAACTTCTTAATCACATGAGTCAATGGGGATATGATTGGGGATGTAGACTCTAAATGATCACTCCAGTGCACATATCAATAATATGGAAATAGGTCTTGATCAATGACACATGTAAAACTCAGTGGAATTGCACATCAGCAATGGGAGGGGGGTGGAAGGAGGGGAGGGAAAGAACATGAATCATGTAACCATGGAAAATTTTTCTTAATTAATCAATTAAAAAAACTAAGAAAATAAATAAAGACATTTTTTAAGAAACTGTACCAAAATACAAGTCTAATCAACACACTAACATTATTATTATGGCTATTTTATAAATAACCATTTAGGTTAAATTATTTTTATATTCGAAATTGCAATACTGTAAGCTATTTGAGAGAATGAATTGTTTCATACTTTGTACCTGTATACCCAGCACCAAGCAGCACTTGCCACATATTAGATGCTTAATACTTAGTGATTGGTTCGTTGATCTTCCTTTTTTCTTTACTGCCTGCGCTGTTCTAATTCCATCTCTTTCTTCCACTTAAATGTAAACATTTAGCAAGTTTCTGTTTTAGCCACCTTTCCTGTCTATACTCTTTCTTTTGGTCATTTCTATTACTCCCATTATCAATATAATCCTTATATCTCTATCTCCAAATGAATAGTTTCTTCTGAGCTTTAATTTCCAAATGTTTACTGTATGTCTCCACTTAAAAATGTTTTGCTAGCACCTCAGAACAACATGCCTGGCTCATTATTTCTTCTAAAACCTGTTCCTTCTCCAGAAAAAATAACAAAAGTTCATTATCTTTGTTAATGGTACAACAGTTCTCAATCACCCAGGCTCAAAAACTTAAGGATTATTGTTGATTTTTCTCTTTTATCCCTACCATCTACCAACCATCAATTCCAGTTAATTATATTTTTATAATGTCTCTCGGAAATGGGGGTTAAGTGACTTGCCCAGGGTCACACAGCTGGGAAGTGTCTGGGGCTAGATTTGAACCTAGGACCTCCCATCTCTAGGCCTGGATCTCAATCCACTGAGCTACCCAGCTGCCCCCTCTCATTATCATTCTTATTGGCAACACTAGTGGTTCAGGTCCTTAGTTTCTGTTTAGATGACTGATGACTACCAGAGTTAAACTTCTTTTATCTTCAGTAAATCAATCAACAAGCATGTATTAAATGCCTCTATGTACCAGCCACTGGGTCAAATATTGCAGCCCAAAGACATGAAAAAATCCCAACTCTCAAGATTACAGTCCCTCTCATACACCACTACCCAACATTTTTTTTAACCCTTACTTTCTGTCTTAGTAACAACTCTAAGACAGAAGGACAATGGTTAGGCAAATGAAATTAAGTAATTTGCCCTTGGTATGCTGCTAGGAAGTGACTGAGGTAAATTTTGAACTCAGATCCTCCTGACTTCATCTACTGAGCCACTGGACCAACTAGCTGTTCACTACCCAACATTCCTAATGAACCTCCAAATCTTTCAATGGTTTCCTCTACTGAATAAAGTCTGAACTCCTTATTCTAGCATGCGGGATTCCCCACAATTTGTACCACTTAAGTTTTTTTTTTTTCAATCTTGTGTCATATTATTCTCTTCAAATATTTTATACCTCAAACTGGGCTTAGTTGTAATTTCTTAGAATATCTTCATTTTTTCTTGCTTCTGTGCCTTTGTTCATGCTAATCTCCATGCTGGGAATACATTTTCTCCTTTCTACTCATCATCCGGGATCCAGCTCAAATGCTCTCTTTTTCATGAAGCCTTTCTAATTCCCCCAGCAGGAAATGACCTCCTTTTTCTGCAGTCTCTCAGCACTTTGTACCTCTCTTATCCACTTGCTATAATTGTAATTTGCATTCAAGTTATGTGCATTTTTTTCTGTATTAGATTGTAGAAGAGGATTTTTAGAAATTCTTTTTGTACCTATTTTCTGAGCAATGCTTTGCACATAGTAATAGTTCAAGTTCAAATTTGCTGAATTTGTCAATCTTAATAACATGAAATGAATTTAGTAGCTTTTAAAGCAATGATTATATATGCATAAATATAGGAATGGATATGGCTTCATAATCTTTAAAAACATCCTAAAATGTTTTTTTCTTAGAAATTGAATACTTGAGAAAAATATGAAAATAAAACACCAGATGTACTTTAAATTATTATTTTTTAAACTCTTACCTTCTTTCTTAGAATCAATACTATGTATTTGTTCTAAGGCAGAAGAGCTAGGCCAGTGATTCCCAAAGTGGGTGCCACCGGCCCCTGGTGGGTGCTGCAGCAATGGGGGGGGTAGGGGTGGCGGTGATGGCCACAGGTGCATTTGGGGGTGGTGAATAAATGTAAGGGAGCGGTGATAGTATGTGATAAGGGGCACTAAGTAATATTTTTTCTGGAAAGGGGGCGGTAGGCCAAAAAAGTTTGGGAACCACTGGGCTGGGCAATGGGGGTTAAGTGACTTGCCCAGGGTCACACAGCTAGGAAATGTCTAAGGCCAGATTTGAACCTAGGACCTCTAGGCCTGGCTCTCAATCCATTTAGCCACCCAGCTGCCCCCTATACTTTAAATTATTGCCAAAATATCCCAGAAAATACAACCTATTAATATATGAGTTAACTTGATACCAGTTAAAAGTGATAATTTAATTCCAATTTTGCAGTGCTGCTTGACTACAATATAACTATCAGTAAGAGACTATATGGTATCAAAACATAAAAATTTTATGCTAGACCTTTTCAGTTCAAGATGCTGTTTCACTACCTAAATTTCCAAGTCAGTATTCAGAATCGCTCACAGTAAGCCACCTGACTTACTTATAGTTCACCCTGACTCATGAACTACTTTTAATACTCAAATTCTCTCCTTTTATTCACAGCTAATTTTTTTATGGGTACATGTGACTTTGGTACTCTAGGCTCCATAATCAAGTTTTAGAGATTAATAGGATGTAATGTATATTTGCATGTTGCTTAATTATATGTGAGTGATTTTTAACCCAAATAAGATTTAGTTTGTTCCTGTGCCCTGATTTATGTTTTCCTTCCTACATCCACTACTGTCCAAAGAACATCGCTTCCACTTGGGCCTTCTCTCCTTAAATGTTATCCTTCTTCAATACTATCCTTAAATACTTAGGAGTAAAAAGTTATATCCTAAGAATACTATAATGGCACTTCATTTTGAAAAAGGTTGCTGACTCCTGCCATAAATATATTTGCTTGCCTAACTGATTTTCCAATGATTTTCCACTTCTGCCAATTTCCAAACTTATCTTTTATCTAATCCTCATGTCTAGCTTCCTGTGTTCATGTTCATGCTCCCATATCCTAAAAACTGCAGGGGCAAGCCTCAAATTTATGTAGACATGATTCATTGTATTTATATTATAAAATGAATTTAGTCATGGCTACTGCAGAACATTTCAACTCTTCCTTCTTAGAAGCCTTGGTTTATTATCTGTGAAGTTATGCCACTTTTTCCCTTAAACTTCTCTTTTCACAGCAAAAATACTCAGTTTTGGAGTTCAAATTTTAGTCTATCAAGATGATTCAAACCACATAGCAAAAATTTCCCATTTCTTCAATCACCTCATCATAACCATATTTTTCTCTATTAATCCTCTCATACCTTTTTATGTAGCTAAGAGAAGACAGAACTTTGTGGGCTCTGGAGCCTAATTCTTCGGGATTCTTAAAGGGCCTAATTTATACTTCTTTTTAGAAACTTTAATCTTTTGTAGTCTCCTGATTGCATTTTTATTGTGCTTGTTATATATTCTTTCCTTGAAATTCTCTTTTGTTTATTTCTGTGATTTCTTCACTATTCCCGTTTTCCACGTGCTTCTCAGGTAGCTTTTACTGTTTCCTCTCCTTTTTAACTTGTGGCATCCCAGGTATATTCTAATCTTGAAAGTATTATTGATGTATTAATGTTGTAACCTATGTGTTCATATACCAGACTCATGGTCATATTATTTCTTGATCATTATATTTAATTGATACTCTACTAATTCTGACCACTCTCCAAACCTAGAGTCCAAAGGTCAGGAGAATTCTTGAGCAGGACATTAGCTGCCTCGGGGTCCTAGCTCCTACCTTGACAGACCAGATTCCCTACCGAGTCACATGTTTGATTAACCTCCTCCTCTTTGACATTGTGGTTATCAATTGAGCCAATGTCAAATCATATGTCAATGTCAAATGGTCATTAACTACCTCCCATTCTCCATTCCTTGATTCTCCAATTAAAGATTGGGGACACATGTATCTCTCTCTCTCAGAGATGAGAGATCCTGGGTTCAGATCTGATCTTAGACACTCCCTAGCTCTGTGACCTTGGGCAAGTTACTTAACCCCTCCTTAGCCTTGACCTCTCTTCTGCACAGTATTGATTCTAAGACAGAAGGTAAGGATTTAAAAAAAAATTGGTTCCACTTGTTTTTATATCACCTTCATTTCTCCCTCCACTACAAAAAGAAAGACAAAGGAAAAGAAAAAAGAAAAAACAGTTAAGACTTTTCTCCTGCTGTTAATTGTGGCACTATAATATTGGTTCTGAAGTCCAAAAGATAATTAACTCTTCCTTTTCCTTTATCTTTCCTACTTACTCACTAAGCCTTGTTAAAATGTGTCTCGAACTGGGTCTTTTTTTTTCTTTTGAAACAAGGGTCTTCTTTCCTTGCCCAACTGGAACTGCAGTTTCTAATCCAGCTGAATTCCATTGGTGATTGGCACATAAGCTTTGATCTGCTCTATTTCTAACCTGTCCCTCACTAAGGAGCCTAGGGCATCTCCCTACTTCCCTCTCTGCGGCTCACTATACTGTACTAATTAATACCAGACTTAGTATGGACAATGATCAGTTTCAGTCTTACTGAGATTCCAAACTCTTAAAGTCAAATGATCACCAGCCTCAGTTTACCCAATAATAGAGATTACACAGGTATATAACATCATATTCTGCTGGTCCCTAGTTTTTTGTTCTGAGTCACTTCCCCCAGCATAAACTAAAAATTGCTAGTTTAGGCCCTCAACACCTCTCACCTAGATTTTTAAAAATAGCTTCCTATTAGTATCAAG
Source organism: Gracilinanus agilis (assembly GCF_016433145.1). Taxonomy (NCBI): domain Eukaryota; kingdom Metazoa; phylum Chordata; class Mammalia; order Didelphimorphia; family Didelphidae; genus Gracilinanus; species Gracilinanus agilis. The sequence continues at coordinate 562,530,340 of NC_058131.1, read as the reverse complement.
TCTCTCTGTTAACTAACCCATTCTTCATACAGCTGTCAAATTGATATTCCTAAAATATAAATATTACCACTTCACCCTCCTACTCAAAGAAAGGATGTCCACTTTCCTCAGTATTCTTACTTATAATTGTGAAACATTAGCAATAACAATAAGACAAGAAAAAGAAATTAAGGTTGCAAGATAGGCAAAAAGGAGATAGTAGTTATCAAAATCACTTGGCATTGCTTAAAAAGTAGAGCAGTTCAATGAAAAACTAGAGAATCTAAAATAGATCTCAGTGAACTCAAAGTTCAATAAACTGGGAAACATAAATTACTTAGAAATGAACACCCTCTTTGTTTAAAAAAGTTTTTTTAAAAACTGCTAGGAGAGGAGGCAACTAGGTAGCTCAGTAGATTAACAGCCAGACCTAGAGATGGGAGATCCTAGATTCAAATCTGACCTCAGACACTTCCTAGCTGTGTGACCCTGGGCAAGTCACTTAACCCCCACTGCCTAGCCCTTATCACTCTTCTGCCTTAGAACCAATACATAGTATTATGTATTACAGGATAAATTTTAGGTTTAATCCAATACTTTTTCTATACTCCATTATATATCCTAAATAAATAAATAAATGTTATATAAAAAATTATACTATAAAAAAAATAGAAGAGGAGATCGTATCGCTTTCACAGCTATGGACAGATGCTGTCTTAACTTCATAAGAGATGGAGGCAATTACAGAAGATAAAATAGATAAACTCTGATTATATAAAATTGAAAAGACCAAAAGTCTGCAGATAAGTGGTCAAAAACTATTAAGGTTCTCAAAAGAATTGTAGACTAATAACCACATGAAAGAATGTCCCAAGACAACAATAAGAAGTCACAACCCCGAAGGTTCACCTTATATATTACAAACTGGCAAAAAGACGAACCTGAAAATTAGTCAATGCTGGAGCAGTTGTAGGAAGACAGACAAAATAATGCATTGTTGGTAGAGCTGCAAATCAATGCAACCATTCTAGAAAGCAATCTGGAATTCTTCAGATAAAATAACTAAATTGTCAATTCTCTTAAGACTCAAGAGATTCCACTACTGGGCTTATACTCCAAGGAAGTCATTAATAAGAATGCCTTTATATAAACCAAAGTATTTATAGCAGCGCTTTTTGTAAGAGATGAATTAGAAACAAAATAGATACTCTGCAATTGGGGAATGGCTAAACAAACTGTGACACATAAATGCAATGAAATCGTATTATGCTCTAAGAATTGACAGATACGATGAATACAGAGAAACACAGAAAACTCTACACGAAATGATAAGAGTTTGAAGTAAGCAGTGATAAGAAAATACTATACACTACAACTACCAAAATATAAACATAAAGACTTTTAAAAGTAAAAGTTGCAAAATTATAAAGACTAAGCATTGCTAGAATGAACAGATATGAGAAAACACTCCTGTTATACTGATTCCTCTTTTTATTTTTTTTTTTTGGCTTAAAAAATACTACTTATATAGGATGGCTCTCTGGGAGGGGAAGAGGAAGGTGTCCTGAGAGAAATTATTGGAACAAACATCAATAAAAACTTGTTTAAATTTCCAATATCTGCTTTTGCTTGTATATATATGCTTATAAATCCTCTGTTTGGAAATTAAAACTCTCCACAATCTGACTCCCATTTACCATTTATAATCTTATTTCATTCCTTCATATGATTCCTTTTTATTCCTTCATATGATCTCTGCTTCAGTCACACTGGACTAAATTCTTCCCTATAATTTACATTCCATTTCCTAGCTAAGGTTTCCTCCATTTCTGAAATGTATTCTCTCCTCTTTCCACGTGATTGCCTTTGAAAGTCTAGAAGATAACTATCTTGTGTACCATCCCTCTCTCTACTGAACCCCTATCTCACTCCCAGTCTTCTCACCTTTCTCATAAAATCCCTAGCTTCCTTCAATGCACAGCTCAAAGGACATCTCTTATATGAGGATATTTTTCAGACCCCTATAGCCATGTGCTACTTGAAATTAATTCATATTTGCTTATTTTCCATATTATATTGTATCTCCCAGGAGAAATTCAGTTTCTTATTCATTTTTGTCTTTGTTCCCCAAAATCTTATGCTTGGACCAATAAACATTTGTTGAACTATGCTAACATGCTCTGATACTTGGATTACAGTGATGGCCTAATTGATTCATCCAAGTTACCAAACCGCACCCTCCAATCCATTTTGTACATGACTTTCAGATTAATATTTCTAAAACAGTTTCTATGTCCCATCCTAACTCTAGAATCTACAGTAACCCTCCTCTTACAAAATACAACTCCTCAAAAAAAAAAAGGTTGGAGATTATTAGATCAAAACAATTAACTTTACCTCTCCAATCTTTATAAATATCAACCTTCTATTCTAAAATTGATCCTGATTCCCTGAATTCTACCAAAAAATAAAACCCCAAAACACTCAATTCATTGTGGCTTCTAAATTTTTATTCGTATTGTTCCCTCCACCTGAAGTATTTTCTTCCCAGACAACTCAAATTCTGTTCTTCAATTCAGGACACAATTCAAACCTAGTTGTTCTAATAAAATAAACCTTATGTAGTCAAATAGATGTTAGGTTCACCATAGGCAGGTACTGTTTTCTACTTCTTTTGTATCATTCCTAATGAGGGAACCAATAAATAAGATTGATTTGTACTTTATCTGCACCTTGACTGATCTCAAATTAGTGAGATTTTACTATTCTATAATCATCACACAGATGTTTACATTAATATAATCTACTTAAAACAGGTAAACTGTTTCTCTCTTTTGCAAAACTATAAACTATTAAGGCATTTATATTGTGAGCTCTCATCATATCTTAATATTCCTTTCTTTTGTGGATTTTGGTATTTTTTTAACCATTGACATCACTAATTAACCTCTTTAGCTACTGATGGTAATATATATATAGGGTGTAGACAGCAATACACTGTAGTATATATGAGAATATATATAGCAAGCATATAGTAAAATGCCAGTATTAAAAAAAATCTAAGTCAATGGGTCAAGACAGGAGACAAAAAGCAACAAAAACATAAGGCTTTGCATAGAGAAATGAAAGAAACTACAGTACTCTGAATTCAAGACGAGGACTTCTCCTTAAATAGAAAAATGTGTCTTCTCTATCGCTCTTCCTTCTTTAATCTGATATTCAATGACCTATATATTAACCATAAATTTTAAAATAGGAAAATCTTTAGTACTTGGGCTCAAACAATATCAAAGAGTGGTACCTATGGCTTGCTTTCCTTAATACTACACTTTTTGAAAAATGGCATGAGGTTCATAAGCAAGATCATAGGAAGTTGTAAGTTTCTTTTTGGTGGGGGGAGTAAAGTTTAAGATGCTTTAGCTACTAAGTAACAGCTGTACAAAAACAGACACAAAATATCGGAACTAATATTAAACTATTATAAGAGGAAGCTTCAGAGGACAACACTCTTGTTATTCATCTGAGAATATTCTTTCAACGAAAGAGTCCCTGTGTTGTGCATTTCATGTAATATAAAAAGAGAAAAAGTGAATGGGGTATCTGCTGACCCTGGGGCTCTTTTCTTCCTCCCCACCTTTCCTTCCTTAAAAGCTGCAGGGAATAGAAAGGCTGCGGTTTATACCTTCCACGCCAGGAACAATACATTGAGGATGGCCAGCAAAGGGCAGGGTCCGTTTTCATTCTGGGTGATAATGGGCGTGTTCTCTTCCTTCCACTGGATCCACTTGATGTGATACACAGACTGTCCCGGGAAGCGTTCCTTAGAGGCCAACAGCACCTGGACGGCCTCTCCTTCCTCTTTACAGAGAGGGGCAGCTCCTCCCGACTCGGTCTCCTCCTCCTCCGGGCCCTTGAGCTCAGGCCCGTCTTCACTGCAGAATTCAGAGCTGCTGGGACAAGAATGTAAATTGGAGAACGACTCCAGGGAATCCAGGCTCGGCGATTCCCCGGGAGGGCTCGGGACGGTGCTGCTGCTGGGACTGCTGCTGCTGGGGCTGCTACTGCTCAGGCCGCCACCCGCATCCCCCGCCGCCGCTGGCGGATCTGTCCCCGCGGGAGCCGCTCCTTCTCCGGCCTCGGCTTTCTCCGAGGCAGCGGTCACCTTGTGCTGTCCTCTCGGAGCCGCCTCCAAGGCCGCGGGGGTTTCTCCATTGTGCTTCTGCTCCAACTCCGGCTGGGAGCCGGCGGTTCCGGGAGCGGTGACCCCGGGAGAATGCGTTTGCGGGCGGTTCCCAGGGCCCGCCGCCGCCCCCTGTCCATCGCGGGCGGTGCTAGGCTCTGCTGGGCTGTGCCCGGTACTGATCTTGTTTTCTTCTGCCTCTCCCTCAAGAAAAACCGTCCTTGCGGCCGGCGCTGCGGCCGTCTCCGCCCCGTGTCCTAGCAGCTGCCGGCTCTCGGGGCTGTTCTCCATGCCGAGCCGCCAGCTCCCGACTCTATCTAAATCTTGGCAGCTTCTCTTCAGACAGAGGCGTAGACGCCATGACAGCGGCACAGGCGGCTACAGCGCCTAAGCGCGGGACGTCACGGGGGTGTAGGGCGAGAGCGCGCGCGCGGAGGAGGGGGAGAGAGAGAGGGAGGGGGAAGAAGGGTGGTTCCTCGGTCCTCTCCCTTTCAGTCTCTTTCTGTCAACCTGCCGGCCGGTTCCGGGTGCTCCTCTTCGTGACAGCGCACCCGATGATAGGGTAGAGGGCTAAGGGGCGGATTCAAGAAATGCTAGAAGACAGGAAGAAGAAGGTGCAGCCTGAAGAGCCCGCCCCCAGAGCTTACGGGCGCGCCCCCGCGTCCCTCAAGAAGGAGTTAGGCATGTACCGCCCCACCCTTCACCGAGAGCGGAGGGGGCGGGACGTGGGCGCGCCGGTCAGCGCCCTAGAGGTTAGCGTAGTCGCTGGGCGTCCTGAGGCAGCTAGCGTAGGAAAACATTTTCTCGTGCAGGAAGTTGAACCCTCGGACACCCGGGCTTGCGCAGAGAAGAGGCTGCTGTGCTTCACACTTCACCCCGCTGTTTATTTGCTTTTAAAGCTGTGGCGGGGAGCGGAGTACTAGACTCGGGATTGAGTAGCTGGCGTTTGATCATTCCACCGACCCGGCTCTGGGCTAACAAAGAGAAGGGTTCTGGAGGTGACAAAGAGGGCATGGTCGCCCGTTGTAGGCTGCCCACGCCACTGAGTCCCCGGAAGGGACTTGGAAGAGGAGAATCCAAAACCCGACCCTTCCATATCACCGCCAGAACCCCAGTTCTCCTTCTTGACACATGGAGGACTTTTGGGCTCGGTCTTGATCCGCTGAAGTGTCAGAGTCCCGGGAGACTGCTGTGGTCCAAGCTTCCACAAAAATTCTAGGTCACTCACTCGGGCTAAAAACCGAAAATCATTCCCCGGAATTCCTCGAGTCACTGCGGTTTGGCGACCTCGGCTCTTTCCCACTCGGCCTGCTACGAGGAGATTGTTTCTTATCAACTTTGGCCGCAAATTTAAAGCCAGCAAGCCCATGAATTTGTCAGCGAAGACATAAATTAGACAAAAAACAAAAAAAGCAACGAATTCCCTTTCTCCTTGGTTCCAGCGGAAGGTCCTAGGATCGTTCTACCCAAGTTGTCTGGAGAAAGTAGCCGGAATCATGGGTTTCCCGGACTCTCTTCCTGTTAAACGCACATTTTTTTTTTATTGCTTTCTGGAACTTCAAAACAAACCAAAAAAAGGTTACTTAAGAATGAAGTATTTCCTAGTTTCACTTTCCTGCCAATGGACCGGATAAATGATTTTCTCTCTTCAAAAAACTCACTTAGAGCAAGTACTTTGATATTATGTTGCTCTCCTGGTAAAAAGCTGTTGGAAAGTTTTTTATCCCTTTCCCCGGGGGCAGAGATTTTTGTGTTTGTTTATCCATTTTGTCCTGCTTTAAATTTCTCAGCTTGTTAGTCCTCCACTCAGATGTCAAATTGATCTTTCTAAAGCTCCAGTCTGATCATGTCACTCAATAAACTCCACTGTTTCCCTATTACCTCCTCGACCAAATAGAAAATTTTGTGGTTTTTAAAGCTCTTTTGAGAAATAATGACCCCTACCCTATTTTAGGAGGCCCCGCCTACCTTAGGTTAATCATTTTATTAGTATTGCCCAGTTTAATATGATTTTATAGGGGTGGATATTAGTTCCTAGGTACTGCTTTTAAGGATAATAAAATAGTCATAAAGTACAATTTAATTAGGAGTAATTATATGTAAGTTATAGTTGAATAGGTCCTTTCCTTTTATGTTAAACCTTATATTAAGCTTAATAACCTGTCAGTATGACTTGTAAGATTAGAGAAATAAGCTCTCACCTTAGGCCTGAACATTTTTGGCACTATATGATAGACATGTCCCGAGCTTTATGTAAAGTCCTGAGATATATGAAAAGCTCATTTATCCTATGTCACTTTCTCATGATCCATCCAGGCAGTTCTGGCCAAGAGGCTGGATCCAAGAACCAACAACCTTACCCAACCATATCAGCTCAGGATCTGTTGTAGGGTAGCCAGGACTGGTTGCTAAAAATGAGTGTTGTGAGGAGAGGGTCTGAGGATGGAGTGTAGATGGGTTGATTTGCCATAAGGATGGGGTATAGATGGGCTGGTTCCTATATGCCCACCTTATTGTTTGGTAGCAATGTGAAACAGGGACTTTTAAAGTATTTTATGAATATGTTTTGAATATTATTCATGAAAAATGTTAATAGGACTTATGTAATAAATGCCAAAAGTTTGGAATCCACCAATGAAATAAATAACTCACTGCTGCCCGGACTTCCCAGGCATATAAGACTGAGTATTGAAGGGGATACTGTACTCTAGATAAGGTCAGAATCTCAGACTGTTAGAAAGGTCTCGAATCCTATTTGTTGGAGAGGGCCAAGTCTCTAACAAATTATTGTTTATTTATAAGAGGGCCAGGTCCCTCCAATAATTGTGTGTCCTTTTTATTTACATTTTAAAAATTCCAAATTTCTGGCATTACACTTCATAATCTGGCCTCTTTTTGTCTTTCCATTCATCTTGTAAAGCTGGACTTGGAATCAACATACCTCTGTTTCAATCCAGACTTTGACTGTAAACTTCAAAATTTATAAAATAGGGATAATTTTTGCACTGTCTACCCCATAGCCCACTACAGATATTAGAAAATATTTTTAAAAGACTTTCATGCCTTAGCCATACATTTAAAATGCTCAAATATTTAACAGCATTAAAAGTGGTTCTGACAGTGTATGTAAAGCATTTTGCAATCCTCAAAACATGATATAAAAGCTAGTAGTTACCTTAACTTTTAAATTTTTTTTCAAGTTACATGCAGAATCAATTTTTGATAACTGTTATTTGACATTTTGAAGTTCAGATTCTCTTCTTCCCTCTTCCCTCCCCATTCTTCCTCAAGGCAGTAAATAGTCTGATATAGGTTATAGTAATGCTGTTATGCAATACATATTTCCATATTCCTCATGCCATGACAAGATATATATCACTTCTTTGAAACCAATTCTTAGTATCAATTCTAAGACAGAAGGTAAGGGTTTTTAAAAAAAGATTTCAAATTCCTACTTTGCACCAAAACCAACTGATATTTCAGTTGTATTATTTTCTGATTTATGTTTATTACTCCATAATGAAATTGTTTATATATGAAGCCGTCCAGCAGCTCCACCAAGATTCCTAGTGGGTTGGACACTTAGAAAGGGGAACCAAGGACTGAGTGAAAATGGGTAGCAGGTTAAAAACTAGTGGAAAGAGAACATAAGGCTAGAATAAAGACACACAGACATAGAAAGTTTCGGGATAAGGTAGACAGACAGCAAGTAAGAGCTCTGATGGTCAAGAGCTTCTTTCTCAACTGTCATTTAGCTACTTTTATTGGGGTTACAAGTGTATATGGGGGGAAGGGGAGAGCCAAGTGGTCTGATACATATGTAGTCATCAGGAGATACAAACTGTTGGAACCTGAAATAACAGGTAGAGCAAAAATCTAGAACAGGAATCCATGTGGCCTAAGGTCTTGATACAAATGCTGATTGATTGAAGGTAAGGCAAGGAGACTGAGATAACTGACCAGTCTTCCAGAGTGTAGCCTTAGGGAAGGGCTAGGAATTTGGCAAGGTTGAGGTTCAGTTTAACTCAAGGTTACAGAAATCAATCATAAGCAATACAAGAGTCATTTTTTGAGCACTCTTAAAATAATATCAAGATTAATGTATACCTGGATTGCTACATATCCCCCTTTTTAAAACATGATTAGAGTGAGTAATTTAAAAGAAAACTTAAAAATTTTAAAGGAAAAAAAAGGAATGGAAAAATTCAAAAGAGAAAAGGGAAAATCTCAAAAAAAAAAAAAGTAAAAACAGTAACTGTAGGAATAAGATTAAAAATTTGAAAAAAGTTGCAAAATGAAATCTAGCAGTCAAAAGATTCTTGGTAAAAAAAATATAATGTTGGAAAATTAAATTTTAAATTTTAAATCAGAAAATGTGTACTTAAGAAGGTTAAATTAATCTGAAACAGAAGTTCCACAAACCTGTGGGACACATAGTATATAGCATTTTATCCACTGGCAGTCAAGGCTATAGGAAGTTGTCAAGCCTTAAAGTGAAAGAAGGGTCTTAAGACAAAAGGGAAGTTTTATTTCCCTGTCTGATTTTATGTCAGATTTTCAGGATGGTGGAACCAAGATGCCAGCCATATAAGAGATATTAGTTGGAATCTTGGTACAAGGCCGACCTGCATTTGAGGGTGTCAAAACACTGTGTCCTTTTACCTCCATCCAGGACCTTAGCAACCGATATCCATCCATCTCATATGGATTATAGGTCTCTTTAGATCTTAGGCTTTCTGGCAAATTGTAAAGGCTCTGTTGCGGTCCCTTCTGAAATCAGACACAATAATTCATACTAATCCCATGATATTTACCAAATGCTTGCAGATTCCTACATCCTTAAGCTTTTGGATAAGCAAATAGGGCCAATATATGAAAAATGAGCTTAATCAACAAAATCAAAATCTTGATACTGATTTCCATATACATCAGTATTAAAAATATAGTGAAAAAATAAAATGGGAAAAATAAAAGGAAATAAAAGAAAAAATATAAAATCAAATGCCTTATAGTAGATAAAAATTAAAATGAACAATGAAAAATGATGGTTCACACTTCGTGTGGAAATGTTTTTTAGCCAACCAAATGTTTCTCACTCAAAATGAGATCAGTTTCCTAAACCAAATTCACAGTGTGAGTACACAAGATTATTTACCAGGTAAAGGGTTTTTCAACAAAGGATAATACAATTGATGCATATGCAAAAGTACAAATATTCCCAAATTATAGCATACTATTTGGTTACTAAATCATTACATCTCCCTTTCAATTAAAAGGTAAATTTTTTTAGTAATTTCAATCCAAATAGGTTTTTATACAAGCCTAATTCTAGCAAAGACACAGGTCTTACAACTCTGCAGTCACTTCCTTGAGGAGTGTCAGAATAAGGAACACAAGATTTGCATTGCCAATCAATTTCATTGACTTGTATAGAAAATTGAGGTTCACAAAATTTTGCACTCTGATGTAATATTGAATACAAATTAACCATTTCCTGTGTAAGAGGGAAAATTTAGGTATTTATAGATACATATTTAAAGTGTGTCCGCCAGGAATCAACAATTCAGGTTGATTCCGTAATTAAATCAGACCCAAGTCAGCATCCGGGTTGAGGAGTTTATTTACAATCAGGAAGGTAAAGTATAGGAATAAAGAGAAAGGGAGAGGCTAGTCCAGGAGAGAGAAGGTTAAAAGGCTAAATAAATGAAGCTGTAAGCCACAAGGCCCAACAGCCAGATAGGCTGGCACCTGCTTAGGTAGAGTTTAGAAGCGGCCCAGTCAGGCCAAGGAAGTCAGCCTAACTTACCCACATGACAGTACAGAGTGTAAGCGTTCTGTGGTCTCAGGAGATCCTTCAGCACCAAGTTCAGAGCTGGAACTGCCTCAACAGGAAGTAACTCACTTACTTAAAGAGATGGTGTCTTTCTTCACTTCCTGTGGGTCCACCTCTAATTCAAGTGGACAAATGGCAGTCTCTACATTGATTTGGACTGCCCAAAGGGCAGTCCCTTGTTCTTGATTTGTTACTTATTGTCACGTGTGGGTAACTCATCTCCCCTCCCCACTAAGGAGGGTGAGGGTGACATTATTTCTATGCCTAGGATGGGTAGATTTTTGACTATGAATGGGCTAGATTTAATTCCATTTGCACAATCCCCCCTGATGATCATATTGGGTGCCTAGTCACCCCAAGTGATCATTTTACACAAACATCTTATACTCACAAAAGGTCTTCTAACTACAATAGTTAGAGATTGGAGGGAAATGGAAAAGAGAGAAAGCAAAACCAATGTTTTGCTAAGCGCGTTGACAAGAAACCAATTGGGGGCAGTCCCCTATTGGCATAACATGTACAATTAAAGTAGCTGTTCAAAACCCATCAGTCCATTCATTAGAACCCAAAGTTCATTCTGGATCTCTTGATTAAATATAGGTTCTTCAGGCATCTCTCTGCAAACAGTTCATTCTCTGGATTAAGGAATCAGCAAGTTTCTTTCCCTGAGAATTTTTCTCAAACAAATTAAAAATTAAATCTTGGATATTATAAAAATTACAATAAAATCTTGGATTTATAAAAATACAATCCCCCCTGACATGGGTATTTAGAAAGAAATACCCAGATCAGCTCAAGATATATAGCTGAGTCATGGGGTTGTATGAGTAATTTTAAAAGAAAAAGAAGAAGGAAAAAAAAATAAAAAATCAAATAGAAAAAAAATTGAAACTTTTGAAAAGGAAAAGCATTAAAATCAAAATCAAAATATTAAAAGCTATGTATATAAAATTTTTTGAAGAAACAAAATAAAATTATAACAGGCCCTTGTATTAGGGTCTAATCAATTATAATTTCCATCCTACTAGTCTGTAGGACACAATGCAGTAATACTGCACTTACCCATTTGCAGCTAAGACTATAGGAAGTTGCCATTCTATAACAGAGAAAAAAGGACCAGATTTATATGCAAGGGAAGTGTCTGTCATTCCCTTCACTCTCAGGAATATATGGGTGAGCCTGATGCCTGCAAAGCACTGGTTACTAGGCCATTTGCCTTTGAAATTCTCTCAGTCTGAGGTCTATGGAGATTGTGAGAGCAAATAAAATTTTCCTTTTGACTTTGCATTCTGTGTGGTGTGAAACAACAGAACAATTTCTGTATCTTGCATTAGTTTAATTTTTTCAGCCTTTAAACAAACAACCAGATAAATAACATATAAGTCACATATGATATTACAAGTCTGTGCTATAATCTTAAGCACGTGTCTAATTGCAGTCAACTCTGCTTTCTGCAAAAAACTATACTGTGCCTGCATTAACATGACACGTTTGTCTAATATAGTTTCTGCTTTCTCCTGATTTGATGCAGCAGTGAAAGTATTCACAGCATCAGCAATAAGGTGTAATGACGTTATTTTTGAAAAAATGATCAGAATTAGATCCATAATTTGCAAGATTTTGGTACTAGGAATATTTACAAAGTACCCTTGCCAATATAGATACTGTACAAGTAACATATGAGCTTGTTTTTGTGCCATTTTGATAGGAATAACATCAGTATCAGAACCAATTTTTGTAATCCGATTAAGCAGTAACTCTGCCGGTATTAAACAACTAATAAGTAACTTTGTCTGCTGGTTAAACATTTGAATCTATCCAATAATGTGGTCACTCTGATGCAATGCATCAATGAGAGTGTGTCTCCTGTTTAAAATTGAGTTTAAAAAAGTTTGAACATGATTAATTCTAAAGAATTTGTTTTTGGATAAAGCTGTTTCAGGTGTCTGCAATTTTCTCTCATCCTCAGGTGAAATTTCACTCGTTGAGGAGATTGCCCAATTTTTTCTTAGAGTATCAAATGAATTTGTCAGCTCTCCTGAATATATTTTTAAAAAATGATTATGCCAATTGATCTCATCTGAAAGTTTCTGAAAGTCATTCAAGCCTTTTAAACATTTTCTGCTAATTTCTATTTTTTGTGACCTAATGGCCTGTTGAAACACAATTGTTCCTAAATATTTAAAAGTTGGATCAATTTGAATTTTCTCTGAAGTATTGACCAATTTACGTTTTCCATGCAGGCAACTGTACAAAGTTTTAAATTTTCTGTTCACTAATTCAAGCATTTGTACAAGCTTTTGACACAAGGAAAAAATGCTATGCCATCCTCATGGCAGGATTGATTTATCAATCTGCTGGAGTAACTTTTCTTTTAAGATCCAAATAGATTTAAAAGTAAACCATGTGGCTGGATCAGTGACTTTAGCTTTAGATGTCATTAAAAGCAATAAAAAGTATTTTTGTGCTGTAGTACTAGTAGTTAAACTAAAATTCACTTCAGATAAAATATCTCTTTCCCAAAGAGACTGTGATATATGAAAAATACCAGAAAATGTCTTACTTTTCACTTAGAACATAATCTTTTCTTAGTAATTTGCTGTGTCCAATTTAAATTTGAAATGTTTGATTTTAAATTTGACTTCACACTAACTTCTGCAAAGTTAGCAAAGATTTGTTTGGAGATAGAATTGGTTGTGCAAGTTTTTTGTCATTTCCAATTGAAAAAATGTGAAATGCTTTGGATCTGACTAGTATCTCTCCCTTATTACTTTTACCAATGACCTCAGGGCAGGTTTTTAGTCCCTGAGAAATGAGGACTCTACTCTTAAAAAATAGATGGGGGGGCAGCTGGGTAGCTCAGTGGAGTGAGAGTCAGGCCTAGAGGCAGGAGGTCCTAGGTTCAAACCCGGCCTCAGCCACTTCCCAGCTGTGTAACCCTGGGCAAGTCACTTGACCCCCATTGCCCACCCTTACCACTCTTCCATCTATGAGACAATACACCGAAGTTAAGGGTTAAAAAAAAAAATTAAAAAAATAAATAGATGGGTCCAATTCTTAGAATCTGGATCTGAGTGGTGTGAATTTACTATAGGAACCAAGATCCCCTTTTCACATGCAATGATTTCCAATGATAACACGAAGCCATTTGCCTTTTGTGTCAGAGTAAAATTTCTGCCTGGTTAAAATTTTTTTGGAATCAAAGACTTGATCTCTGGTGCCCTGAATTTTTGAGGGGCTCAAGGCTGGCCCCCACAAACAGTTTAAATGCTTTTTGGTTGTGGCTGTCCTAGTCTGTGTTCTTGGGAGATATGGTGAGGCCCAATGCTGTACTTTGGGACACTCTGAAAAATTTATGAGTCCACTTCAACTTTAATTTGGGACAGGATCCTGTAAAATGTCCAGCTTTGTGTCAGGCAAAGCAGACACATTTTGTCTTTTTAAATTGATCTGCCATCAGATTCTTGTGGTCCAGAGTTTTTATGTCTTGGCATGCTTTTATAGCCTCTTGGTGAGGAATTGTCTCCTCAAAGAAATCTGTAGCATTTGTAACTACAAAATGCCATGCTCTTTCAGCAGCTAGTCCAATTGGATTAAAGGTTTGTTCTGAATATAACAATTGCCTATTGAGACTTCTAAATTTACCTGTGCCAGTTAATTCATCATAGGTAATATTTACATGGTGTTTTTTGTTGATTCTAGCTTGTTCCTCACACAATTCCTGAAAAAAACAACTTCCATATTATGAAATCTTTGGCATTAAGCACAGATCCAGCTAATTCATACCAAAAATCTGGTGGTAGAGATTGCTGGCTAATCTCATCTATCAGTGACTTGGTGTCATGAGCTGCATTACCATACTGAATTTCACTATTCCTGAGAGCTTCAAGAGTTTGGAATTCAACATCTTTCTGCTTTTCTAAGTTTAGTTCTGCATTTTCAGGATTATCTTTAATTTCTGTTGGAAAAGCTGATTTCTCTGCTTTCTCTTCTAGGTTTAGGCTGATTGTAACACTGCAGTTAGTATTGAGTGGAGAAGGAGGAAGAAGAGGTGTGGGCTGAGCACTAGTCAGCTCATCAGTCAAGAGAAGCTGCATAAGGTGGAGGAGGAATAAGCAGAGTGTCAGGAAGTCTATGGGCTCTAAGAGACAGGGAGTAAGATGGTGGAGGGATAGAGTCAGCAGGAACAAATGAAAGTGGAGAGGTTATCATAGGTGAAGGATCAGTAAGCCTAAATTGGAGAATCAGCCTTTGAAGGCTGGAGCTCAGGAGCTGGCTTGAGGGGAAGGTCAAGCTGAAAGTTAGCTTGATTCTGTGAAGGAAAAGAAGTCATCAGAGGGATAGGTGGAGCAAGATAGATGGAATTCAGGTTAGAAGGGAAGTCTATGAGTGAGGCAGGTTGGGATAACGATTCCTGAATGGTTTCTGCCTCTAGTGCTGTTCTAATTACCTTCCAAGTTAGCCATACTGATGACGTAACTCTAAGTCCCTTTTCTTGCACTTTTCTTAAAGTCTGTCCAAGTTGGTCCCACTGTTGTACATTGAGTACTCCTATTTCTAGGAACTTGGGATCACATTTCAAAATTACCTTAAACAATGCCTGAAGTTTAGCTTCTGGTACTCTGTATCCTTGCCTGTGCACTAAAGATTTTAGCGATCGTATGTAACTAGTGTGAGAAGAAAGTTTCTGACCCATTTTCTAGTGGTCAGCGACTGACCCCAGAGGCCACCTGAGGTCCCTTGACCATCCAGGGTCCTGCATTGCAATCTTCCTCTCAGGTGTCAATCCATGTTGGGCGCCAGATGAAGCCTTCCAGCAGCTCCACCAAGATTCCTAGTGGGTTGGACACTTAGAAAGGGGAACCAAGGACTGAGTGAAAATGAGTAGCAGGTTAAAAACTAGTGGAAAGAGAACATAAGGCTAGAATAAAGACATGCAGACATAGAAAGTTTCGGGATAAGGTAGACAGACAGCGAGTAAGCTCTGGTAGTTGAGAGCTTAGATGGTTCAGAGCTCTGATGGTCAAGAGCTTCTTTCTCAACTGTCATTTAGCTACTTTTATTGGGGTTACAAGTGTATATGGGGGGAAGGGGAGAGCCAAGTGTTCTGATACATATGTAGTCATCAGGAGATACAAACTGTTGGAACCTGAAATAACAGGTAGAGCAAACATCTAGATCAGGAATCCATGACGCCTAAGGTCTTGATACAAATGCTGATTGATTGAAGGTAAGGCAAGGAGTCTGAGATAACTGACCAGTCTTCCAGAGTGTAGCCTTAGGGAAGGGCTAGGAATTTGGCAAGGTTGAGGTTCAGTTTAACTTGAGGTTACAGAAATCAATCATAAGCAATACAAGAGTCATTTTTTGAGCACTCTTAAAATAATATCAAGATTAATGTATACCTGGATTGCTACAATATACTTTAAAATCCATTTTACAGATTGTTGCATTTTTGTGTGTTTGTTATATTAGGACTTTTTTTCCCTGGAGAAATACATTTCTAATTTGATAATAGCAGTCACTAATATAACTGGATCTTGTATCATAGCATCATAGATGTAGCATTAGGAGGACCTAGAAGTCATCCAGACTATATAACTAACTTTCTAGGAAAGGCATATTCCATGTCCAAACAAGAGCTCTCCTAAATGCTTCAAAGATTATCACCCAACTCTTCTTTCTTTTTTAAACTTTCTCTAAGTATTGGTTCCAAGGCAGGAATGAGGTAAGGACTAGGCAGTTGGGATTAAGTGACTTGCCTTGGGTTACATAGCTAGGAAATGTCTGAATCCAGTTTTGAACTTCAAACCTCCCTTCTCCAGTTGCCTCTCTATCCACTGAGTCACCTAGCATCCCCTACTTAAATATTTCTTGATTATCTACCATATATAAGGCAATAACCACCTTACCAGACATTAAGGGATATATGAGACCTGGTTTTCTTTAATGAACTTAAAACCTAGTATATAATCATAAAAAGATAACTAAAATTTAAAGCAAGAAAAATAGACACAATGGTGTTCTGGTAAATGTTTAGCAACAGTCTTTAAAAAAACAAACAAACAGGGGCAGCTGGGTAGCTCAGTGGAGTGAGAGTCAGGCCTAGAGACAGGAGGTCCTAGGTTCAAACCCGGCCTTAGCCACTTCCCAGCTGTGTGACCCTGGGCAAGTCACTTGACCCCCATTGCCCACCCTTACCAATCTTCCACCTATGAGACAATACACCGAAGTACAAGGGTTTAAAACAAACAAACAAACAAACTTGATATATTACACTTCTAAATTATTAACATGCTCTGCATTGCTTTCTTAAGTTTAGCCAATCAACAAAGCAATAAATAGAGCCCAGAGGCATAGCAAGATTTTGAGGTGTAAATTCTCATGCTGAAAATTTAACAATCAATTCTTCTGATCTATAAACCAGCTCTACACCACTATATGGACATATCAAAGGTTGGCAGCTTTAATACTTCTTGCCTGTGCCATGTTTGGCACAGTTAGGGGAACAGGAAAGTGGGATTTGAAATAGGCCTTAATACTAATTAGAATTTTTGAAAGAGGAGAGGGAAGTATTAAGAGGATCTATAAAATCTCAGCTCTCAAAGAATTCATGATTTCTAAAAATTAAGTTCTTCAATGACTTTCTTTTACCTGTATCAAATGTCTTTTTCTTCTTTCTACTCTGACAAACTTTGTGGTATTTGACAATATTAACCAAATTGTGTATCTCCTTTCCTTTGACTTCCATAGCACTACACTATTTTCTTATGCCTTAATTCAGTGATGGTGAATCTTTTAGAGACTGAGTGCCATGCCCCCCACTCCTACCCCACATGGGGAGGAGGATTGTTTTGGGGGGGAGAAAAAGCTCCTATTGGGCAACTGGGCAGAATGGGTGAAGTGAAGAATGTCCTCAGCCAGTATAGAAAGGGGGAGGAGTGGCCCGAGCACTCCACTCCTCCAGCTCTGCCACCTGTGAGCCGCCTACCTTACCCTCTGTGAACTCCCATTAGGTTGCTGGGCAGAGGGGTGGGTGATTTGGAAAAATGTCATCAGGTACAGTGGAGAGGGCGGGAGGGAACCAGCTCTGCTAGAGTCCCTCTGCCTTTCTAGTAACAAACTGGGAAAGGGTGGTGTGTGTGCCCACAGAGAGTACTTTGCCTGCCATCTTTGGCATGTGTGCCATAGGTTCATCATCACTGCCTTAATTAATCCTTTTCTTCTTATTTTCAAGGCACTCTTACCCTTCTCCCTTGCTCAAAACCAAGGAGCTGGCAAAATGTAATCTAACTGAGGGCTGGGATTGTTTGATCTTTTCTTTATATCATCAGTATCTTGCACATAGTATATTGGATTTATGATTCAGTTCATTGACTGATAGGCTTACATAGAGGCTAAAGAAAGAGGATGTAACCAGAGGCTAGAATACCTAAGAGTGGCCTAGATACAATAAGAGAAACTAAGAAGGTAAAAGGGTACTTAAAATTTGATTATATCTGCTATCCTATCTAGTGTGATCTAGGGGTTGTCAGGAGAAAGTAGGAATCTTGGACCATAAAGGAAGGTCTTATTTGTTGCAGGGGTCAGGTCCCTCTAATAGTTACTGGCCTCAATTGTTTTATTACAGATTGAATAAATTTATGGCTGCATAAGAGCAAAGGCCAGGAGTCAGGAAAACCTGAATTCAAATCCAGCCTCAGACACTTACTAGTTGTGTAACCCTGGGCAAGCCACTTAACCTGTTTCCTTAATTCACTGGAGAAGGAAATACAAATCACTTCAGTATCTTTGCCAAGAAAACCTTATGTATAATATGGTCCATGGGGGTCACAAAGAATTACCCATGACTGAATAACATATGTAAATAACAAATTCTTTTAATAATTCATTCCTACTGAGTAAACAAGTTAGACTCTTCCTCTATTCCTACTCCTGAGGGCTATCTCTGCTTACCCTGTCTTCTAAATCTCAGCTCCTTCCAAATCAACTTAAGTTTTAAATCCTACCTTTCCATATCCCTGCTATTATTTGTGTTCCCCACTACTCCAATTGATACTATTTTGTATTTTATTACCTATGTGTATATTGTTTTCAGATATTACTTTATATTTACTTTTTTAGTATTTACTTATTTGTGTATGTTTTTTCCAAATACTTCGTATTCCTTTGTATTTATTTATTGCTGTAGATATTTCCAAAGTGACATAACTAGAGGATTTTATTTCCTCATGCCTAGCAGAGTGGAATAATTAATACCTTGATTTTTTCAGTCTCTCAGGACAGAAACCTTGGAGGGGACCCTTGAATCCTACAATTGCCATTTTCACTTCAGTCTTCATTGCTTGGATCATTGTAATAACCTCCTCATTGGTACTTCTGCCCCATCTCTCTCCCTCCCAATACTACCCCATACACACACATACACACACCCTAGACCTGTGATGACAAACCTATGGCACATGTGCCAAAGATGGCATGCAGAGCTCTCTCTGGGGGCATGCCTGTTGCCCACTCCCTATCAGCACCTCTCTCCTGCCATTTTTTCACTTTACCCACTCCACTGCCCAGCAGTCCAAAGGGAGTGCACAGAGAGTAAAGTGGGTGATGACTCACAGGTGGCAGAACTGGAGGGGAGTGGAGTGCTCATGTTGCTCCCCTCCCCTTCTCTACACTCACTAAGGACATTCCTTATTTCACCCACCCCTCCACCCAGCAGCCCAATAGGAAAGCTTCCTGCCTTCCCGGTCTGGGGTTAAAGCAGCAGTGAGAGCAGAGCAAACCTGACACCAGTGAGGGGGTGGGGTACAGCATGTGGTTCCTGGGGGTGTGGCACAGCTCATGATCTCTAAAAGATTCACCATCATTGTCTTAGACTAATGTTTTGAAAACATCACTTTCACCAAGCCATTTCCCCTACTAGAGAAACTAGTATAGAAAATAGGATTGTTCCTTATTGCTTATTAAATTGACAATTCTGTGGCCTGATATTTACTAGGCTCCATAATTCTACTACAATATCTAAACATATTTCCCATTTACTCTTATTTCCTATTTTCTAAGTTTGAGTCAGTGGCTTTCTCTTTATTATATATTTTCTTCCTTGGAGAGCTCATCTGCTCTCATAGCTTATAAAATAATTTTTATACAGGCAGTTATCAATATTATATCTCCAGCTTTGACTTTCTTAAAATTCAGGTCTTTATCTAACTAATTTGGACATATCACTTTAAATGGACCAACATATCAAGTTTATATCTAAATATTGACAAAGCTATGCTAATGTTACGATATTCTCAAATGAGTTCTCCTTTTAGCTTCTATATTTTGGTGAATGGTACTAATTTGTCACCCAAATCAAAATAGTCATCTAGGAATACTCTCTACTCTTTCTTTCCCTTTCCTATTACTGCTTCTTATCAAAAAAGAAAGTAAATAAACTGAGTAGAGTGGATGTGAGGAAGAATAAAAGGGAATAAGGGATTATAAGGTGATTGGAGGAGGAAAGAAGGTAAGGGAAAGTATATAGGAGATAAGGGAAATGGGGTATGTAGGAGAGGGCAGCTCAAACAGGTTTATTTCCAGAGGCTTGAGACAGAGGATCCAGGGAGGAAACTAGGGCCAGTAAGAAACGTTTAGGCTAGACTGGAGGGTTTCTCTTGTTAGTTTCAAAGTCTCTTGAGGGAGGGGTCGAGAGGGCTCCTCCCTGTCAGTCAAACTGATGGCTGGAGGAAGTCTTGAAGGTGGGTACTTCCTGTCAAGATGGATGCCCCAGTTGTCTCAAGACAACTCAAGACAAAATGATTCTTTCCTTTTGGCCCTTGTCTTAATTTTTGACACAATGACTCACCCCAGGGTTTGAATAGGTAACAAGGGGTTTTATTAATACCAGGGTCAGTCAGAAGGGGAGGGGGTTCAGGATTTTCTAATTGCTGCTAGGGAGAGGGTGATGGTGGGAGATGGTGGGGGATGGGTCACGGAGAGGTTTAGACAGAGAGATCAGCTCTCCCAGTCAGGAAGATTTGACTGCCTTTTAAATAAAGTCTTTATCAAACCTAGGGATAACTTATTTGAGGATACTCCAATTATCTAAAGAAACTAAAACCCACTATATTCAATCACCAAACCTTCCCTTCCAACCAGAACCCAAAGGAAATCAGGGAAGCGGAGGAGATGGGAGATCAGGGAGAGGTCCAGAGAAATGAGATAGATCCAAATTTCCCCAAAACAAAATAAGCACAGGCCAAGGCCGAAGCAATTAGGCCAAAGCCTCCAGCCACAGCGAAAGCCAGAAGGCAAAAGCTCCATCAGTTGGAACTTCACCTCTATTTATCGCTTTAAATTCTAACTGACTTTCGGAACATTCTAAGATGTTAAACTGATGTTTTGTGACCATTGGAAATTGCAGAAGCAAAAATTTTCTGTTAGCCACCTAGCATTACATGCTTCAGTTTAGGGACTTATCACAATCATGTGATCCTAAAAATGCTATAGCTTCATTTTGTCTTTAGTCTATTCTTCCCATCCATCTTGTACAGTGCTGGATTAATTTTCCTTAAACTTAATTTTCCTTATGTCTATCCCCAATTCAAGTTTTTTTTAAGGTTCTCTTGTTGTCTGAACGTCTTTAGGCTAGCATTCAAAATCCTTCACAGTCTGGCAACATTTATTGAACTTTACCTCCTTACTGTTGTGTGGAGTGAGAAACAGGCATGTTATTTTCAAGTTATTAATTATGAATATATCCAAGATAAATACTCCTAGGACCTCAGAAGAAGTTATTAAAGTTAGTTTTTCCTTTCCCCTGATGAGTGCCCCACCCTCATACTTAATTCCCTTTGGTGAGTTTCTCCTTTAAGATGTAAATAAGTTTGTCCCTGCCCCCTGGGAACTTGCCTTAAGGGAAGCTCCAGATGGTTTGAGAGTTTCTCCCACTGAACCAGAAGCCTCTCCCAAGTGGTCAAGTCCAATGGTTGAAATGATGCTCTTGTATCCACTGTAAAACATCACTCTCTCCCAGGTAATCCAGCCTTGACCTCCTCCTCTCTCTGTATCCTTTGTAGCTGTAGAGCTAATCATTGTAATGTTCCTATCCTTTAATTCTAGATTAAAACCTGCCTCCAACTGACCATTTCTTTAAATTGTTAATTTGAATAAAGGCTTGAATGTAAGAGACAAGTCTATTGTATTTTCCTATAACTTAAGAGTTTTTCTGTAAATCAGGGGTCATTTTATCTCCAGGAAGTCTAAAGATACTTCTTGAAGTATAGGTAGTAGAGTAGATAAAGTACTATACCTGAAATTAGGAAGACAAATTAAAATTCAGCCTCAGATATTTACTAGTTGTGTGACCCTGGGCACTTTAATCAATTTTAAAATAGGGGTAACCACAATACCTACCTCCCAGAGTTGTGTGAATATCAAATGAGATAATACTTGTAAAGTGCTTAGCAGAATGCCTGGCACATAGTAGGCACTTTAAAAATGCTCCTTTTCCTCACACTCCTTTCTGTTGACCATTTTTGTAGAGAACACATGGTCATTACCATGCAATTTAACAATTACATTCTATTTGTTATTTTGTAATTATTTCATTTGTGCTATCATTTCCCCCCTAAAATTATTATATCTGACAAGATCCTTGAGGGTAGCTTTATATTCATGTTGCACTCTCTGTTCTGCCAAACAGTATTAAATATAAGGATCTCAGAAGAGACTAATAGATTAACTTTAATTATTAGATTAATTGATTGGAAAAATTGGTGGTAGTAGCTATTCATTACAAATATGTATCAAAATTTTATCTACAGTTAGCAAATATTTATCATTAATTATACACATAATCAGTATGTATTATGACATAAGTTTGGACAGTCTTATGATGTAAGTTATATATCTTGTACTTCTTCTATCAATGGATGATGAGTTAGAGCCATAATTGAAAAAGAGAAAAGTGGTTTGGATTCCAGTGGGATATTGAACCAATTTGTTAGTGGTCCCAAAATCCTTTTTTTTATACACACATATATCACCCCCTCCAAATCTATTTTTTAAAAATTTGTATTAAAACCCTTACCTTCTGCCTGGGAACCAATACTGTGTATTGGTTCCCAGGCAGAAGAGTGGTAAGGGCTAGGCAATGGGGGTCAAGTGGCTTGCCCAGGGTCACACAGCTAGGCAGTGTCTGAGGCCAGATTTGAACCTAGGACCTCTCATCTCTAGGCCTGGCTCT
Organism: Gracilinanus agilis; assembly: GCF_016433145.1. Taxonomy (NCBI): domain Eukaryota; kingdom Metazoa; phylum Chordata; class Mammalia; order Didelphimorphia; family Didelphidae; genus Gracilinanus; species Gracilinanus agilis. The sequence continues at coordinate 562,508,116 of NC_058131.1, read as the reverse complement.
CAATTCACTGAGCTACCCAGCTGTCCCCTCCAAATCTATTTTTAAAATGTACAAATAAAATAGGCGAGCCAGATAGGAGGAAAATAAAGGTTCAAAATTGATTCTGATACTTTTGATAAATGTTATTCAAAAGTATCTTCAATGGTAAAAGTGAAGTGAAGTTCAAAGATGAACTTCCCTTCAGGGCCAGGCACAAAGAATGGTAAAGAGGCTCTTGTATAGAAAATTAAACTTTTAATTTAAAATATATATCAAGGTAAAAGGATTTCTAATTCTAAGGGATTCTAACTCCACCCAAATAAACTCCCAGATTCCACAAGAAACTGCTTCTCCTGTGGTTCACAGATAATGTTAATTCTCCCTGATCTAACTAACAAAAACTAAAACTACCACTATAATTCTTAACTTTACCTTTAAGTTATAAAGATAGCCAAAGCTAGCTGGTTGTGTCTCCACAAGAATCAGGTTAGGACTCTGAGCCTTAACAGACTCAGAGTCCAAACCAAAGACCAGGTTTTCTTTGAAAGTCTTCTCAGAGTTTAACCAATCTATACTCAGTAACAGATAAATGAATAGTGTTTCCCAAGTTGGAAAAGAAAACACTTGGCTCCTTGAAGTCTTTCACTCAGACAGAGATAAAGAGAGGCAAAGATGTTCCCTTCTCCAGCCCTGCGAAAGAAAAGAACCTGTGTGTGGCTCTGTCAACTGCCAGAAGCCAACTGCCAAAATGCCATACCCAAAATGTCATAGAATAATGGTTACAACTGCCAACAGTTGAAATTAACACACTTTCTCAGCTGTATTTGAAACTCCAATTCTTCCTCAAGCCAGCTTCTCTATTTCTTATCTCTAAACTAATAAAATAATTCTTATTTTCTAATATCATTCTTATAAAAACCACAAATATTCCCTGATACTACTATATGTGAATGATCTCTGAAGAATCAAAATTGCAAAAGGTAACTTGAAGTTTGGTAATGGAGAGCTCTTTTTTTGGATGTAAATAGACTTTAGCATATTATTATCTGTGTGACCTTGGATATCCAAAAGTTGGTCTTAGTTGATCACTAAAGTCCTTTATAGTCCCAAACTTATGATCCTATGCTTTGACCTTCCTTCCTTTCTTGAAGCGATATAAAAGACACTATAATTTATTACTGGAATAGGAGGGAATAATGAGGGAAAATAGATGGACATGTGGAATGCTGAACCCATACCCTTACCTTCCATCTTAGAATCACTACTGTGTATTGATTTCCAAGGCAGAAGAATGGCAAGGGCTAGGTTAAGTGAATTGGTCAGGGTCACATGGCTAGGAAGTAAATGAGGCCAAATATGAACATAGGACCTCTTGCCTGTAGGCCTAGCTCTCAATCTACTGAGCCACCCTGCTGCCCCCTACCCAGGGGAATTTAAAAAGAAAGTCTCCAGCCATTGAGCAAATCTTTTATAGATAATTTATAGGAAGCTATGGACAATCCTCCAACTCTATTCCAAACATCCCTATTTTTGTCAGTCATACTCATTTTTCTAGTCTCTCAGGTTTATAAACTTGGTGTTAGACTCAACTCTTTAATCTTCCTCATCCTACAGATCTAGCAACTTGCCGTTTATTGCCTCTATGATATATCTTGCAGCCTTTTCTTCTTCTTTTACATATTTACTTATTTTTATAGTTTAATAAGTTATTTTATTTTTTCTAGGTTATACATGTTTATTAGGCAAAACATTTCCATATTATTCATTTTTGTAAATGAATAATCCTAAAAACTACCCCCACCCCATAACATACTCAAATAAAAAAGTGACAAATCATATGTTTTTATCTGAACTCCTCCTCCAACAGTTTTTCTCTGGAGGTAGATAGCATTCTTTTTCATAATTCCTTCAGAATTTTCCTGGATCATTGTATTGCTGTTAGGAGTAACATTTATCACATTCAATCATTCCACAATATTGTAGTTACTGTGTATAATGTTCTCCTGGTTCTGCTTATTTCACTCTGCATCAGTTCATGTAAATCTTTCCAGTTCTTTCTGAAATAATTCTGTTCATCATTCCGTATAGCACAATAATATTCCATCACAATCACATAGCACAATTTGTTCAGCCATTCCCCAATTGAGGGACATCCCTTTAGTTTCCAATTCTTTGCTGTCACAAAGAGTAGCTATAAATGTTTTTGTACAAACAAGTCTGTTCCCATTTAAAAAAAAATCTCTTTGGGATACGGACCTAGAAGCAGTGTTACTGGATCAAAACATATGTATTCTTTGATAGCCCTTTGGGCATAATTCCAAATTGGCCTCCAGAATGGTTGGATCAGTTCACAACTCCACCAGCAGCCTTTTCTTCTATTGACAGCTACCACGTTTGTTCAGGTCCTCATTACTTCCCACCTAGATTATTTATTGTCGTAGCCTCCTAAATGGTGTCTCTGTCTCAAGTCTCTGGGTATTTTAATCTATCTTCCACAAAGCTGTCAAATGATTTTCTTTAAGTGAGGATCTGACCAAATCACAGCTCTACTCAATCAAATTCAGCAGCTCTCTGTTGCCTCTAGGATAAAAAATAAATTCCTCCATTTAACTTTTAAAGTCCTTCACAACCTGTCCCCGGCCTTTCTTTCCATCCTCATTAAAAGTAATTTGCCTTTCTCCTACTTTACAATCCAGCCAAACTGGAGATTCAATATAACACTGGTCTTCCATCTTTGGATCTTTGCAGTGGTGGTCCCTTGTGCCTGCAATGCATTCCTAGTTTACCCCCACTTCACAGAGTCTCACTCTTCCTTTAAGACCCAGCTCATGCACTATCTTCTTCCTGAAACCTTTCCTGGATTTTTCCCAGTTGATAGTACCTTCCATTTCAAACTATCTTGGTATAAACTACTTCATATTTATATTTTGTATATACTTTGTATACACTTTTTGTATGGTCTTGTGATCTCCTCCATTAGAATGTAACCTCCTTGTGAGTATGTATTTGTATCCCCATTAAAGTCTCTAACAGTGCCTTTGTATGGTTGTTCAATTGTGTACAACTCTTTGTAAGTACATTTGGGGGTTTCTTGGTAAAAGCACTGGAGTGTATTCTTCTCTAGCTTATTTTATAGGTGAGGAAACTGAGGCAATCAGGCTTAAATGATCCTTCCACTTATACCTCATTCCTTACAGCTTACATTTGACTAGAAATTTTCAATTAATTTTGGACTTCCTCAGCAAAAAAATTGCAAATAATCAGTTGCCTGGCCAGAAAAATTCTAATTATATTTACGCAACTTTGATTAGATTTCATTCAGTTCAAAATAGGATATTTAAAACTTTTCACCTGTTATGGTTGCATGAAAATTCTGATTTAAATAGACAAGTAGAATAGAATAGGGAATTTTAAGTGGCCTTGAAGGTCATCTCATTAAACTCCTTTACAGTCAAGGATCATGATCTGGGAGGTTTTTAGTTTCTTAAGCAATCATGACTGTTGGTAGTGAAAAGATGCAGTGAAAATATTACAAAGTACTGTGTGTATGTGTGTGTGTGTGTAGAACACTATTTAATGAAAATAATGACTGAGAGAATGGTATAAAGCTGGTTATCTACTAATTATAGAATTCCTACATAAAATCCAAAGGAAAAAGCTTAAAGCTTGGATCCTTTTCCCATGTAAGAAAATGTTCATGAGATCCTTCCACTTATACCTCATTCCTTACAGCTTACTGTAACATCATGACATTATTCATATTTGACTAGAAATTTTCAAATAGTTTTGGACTTCCTCAGAAAAAAATTGCAAATAAACATTTCCATGGCCAGAAAATGCTAATTATATTTATGCAACTTTGATTAGATTTCATTCAGCTTAAAAATAGGATATTTAAAACTTTTCACATGTTATGGGTTGAATGAAATATAAGAATGCCACTTTACTATGAATTATAGTAATGTAATAATACTCTTTCCTTTCTCAAATCAATGGTTTCAAGCAAAACAGAAGAATAACTACTTAGAAAAGGCACAAGAAAAGTTCTAGGTTACAAAATATCAACATTTTCCTATTGAAAAATCATCTAAAAATGCATTAAGTTACAGAATCTTGGGGAATGAAGAGAGAAAGGATCAAGGAATTCATTTTTTTGGAGGGTCACAACCTATACATAGAAATGTGAAAGAGTAATGCAAAAAGTAGACTTTCTGGACTGAAGAGCCTAAAGGGCTAAACTGAGATGCAAATTGATTTTCATTGCTTTTGCTTATTTTTTTTTGACACACAAAAACATGCTTAGACATTCTGTTGATTTCAAGTTGAAGTAGTTCTATTGTTGGAAGGACTTTACATTTATTTCTAACTTTCAGTTTACTTTGAAGTTTGTAACAAATGGTGGACTGTTTTTCCGTTTCTGGTTGTAGTCATAAAAGTTATTTAACAGTACACTGCTAGTGTCAAAATTAATTTACAGTTTTAATACTATGCCATTTAAACTACTAAAGGGATACTTTTCAGAGCTAGAAAAATAACAACAAAATCCATTTAGGGGAAAAAATTAGAATATCAAAGGAAATCATGAATAAAATATAGGAAAGGAGTATGAAAATTTCCAAACCTCAAACTGGATTATAAAGAAAATCATTGGAACCATTTTGTGATGTTTAAAAATAGAAAAGTAGATGAGTGGAACAAACTAAACAAGAATCAGAAATAATTGACCTCAATAACACATTATTCGATAAGCCAGAAAGCATCAATTACTTAAGAGAGAATTCTATTTGAAGTGTTATGAAAACTGTTAAGCACGCTGATTTAGATCAACATTTTACAATGCCCTCTCACAATAAATTAAAAATGGATATGTGACCAAAATATTAAAGATCATATCATTAAAAAAAAGAATTAAATTATATACCTTTCACAGATATGGGTAAGAATGAATTTGTAAAGAAACAAGGAATACAAAAGACAAAATAGAAAATTTTGATTACATGAAATTAAAAAACTTTTTGCAGAAATAAAATCTGTGCATCTATTATAAGAAAGATGTTTACATTAAATAAATCTGACAACAGTTTGATATTTGAGATATACAGAACAAATATGTAAAGCCAAAAGCCCTTTTGAAAAGTGGCAAAAGGATATGAACAAACAGTTCTCAAAAGAAAAAGTGTCATATGAAACAAATGGAAACAATTTTGAAGTTCACCTAACAACCAGTATACTACTAGCAAGGTTTACAAAGGAATAGTCAATACTATACTAAAGAAGCTGTGGAAAGACAGGTACTCTATTGTAACATTGTTGAAGCTATAAATTATAATTTCATTTCATTTTATTTTGGTTATAGAAATTTATTTATTTATTTTAAAATTAATTAATTAAGAGTATTTTTCTATAGTTACATGATTCATATTCTTTCCCTACTCTCTCCCTGAGATGACAAGCAATTCCACTGGGTTATACATATATAATTGCTCAAAATCTATTTCCGTATTATTAATATTTGCAATAGAGTGATCATTTAAAGCCAAAATCTCCAATCATGTACTCATTGAACCATCAATCATGTTTTTCTTCTTAGTTTCTACTCCCACAGTTCTTTCTCTGGATGTGGGTATCATTCTTTCTCCTAGATCCTTCAGGATTGTCTTGGATCATTGCATTGCTACTAGTAAAGAAGTTCATTGCAGATTAGATTGTGCCACAATGTTTCACTTTCTGTGTACAATGTTCTCCTGGTTCTGCTCATTTCTCACTGCATCTATTCCTAGAAGTCTTTCCAGTTCACATAGAAATCCTCTAGTTCATCATTTCTTTCAGCACAATAGTATTCCATCGCCATCATATACCACAATTTGTTCAGCCATTTCCCAACCGAGAAACTCCCACATTTTCCAATTTTTTGCCACTATAAAAACCGCAGCTATAAATAGTTTTGTACAAGTATTTTCCCCTATTACTTTATTGGGGTATAAATCCAGCAGTAGTGGTATTGATGGATCAAAGGGTATGCAAGTCTTTTAAAGCCGTTTGGGCATAGTTCCAAATTGTCTTCCAGAATGGTTGGATCAGTTCACAACTCCACCTGCAATGCATTAGTGTGGTATGACCATTTTAGAGAGCAATTTGGATTTATGTAAACAAAGTAACTAAAATATCCATACTCTTTTCCCAAGTATTCAACTGCAAGAAATACAGTCCTAGGAAGTTACTGACAAAAATAAGGGCTCAGTACATACCAAAATATTTATAGCAGCACTTTTTGTAGTAGCAAAGAATTGGAAACCAAGTAGATTGCTATCTAGGGGATGGCTAAAGTTGTGGTACATAACAGGCAACTAGGTGGCGTAGTGGGTAGAGTGCTGGCCATGGAATTGAGGAGACGGTCTTTTAATCTTACTTCAGACACACTAATTTGTGAGAATTTCCAGTCACTCAAGTCTTGCTACCTCAGTTTCCTCATCTGTATAATGGAGATACTAACAGAACCTACCTCTCACATAGGAGGCGACAATATTTGTAAAGAGCTTTTTTTTATATGTTGGTAATTATTACATGAATGTAATATGTTATCGTTCTATAGGAAACCATGAGCAGAGAAGCTTGAAAAGATTCTTAACAATGGACGAAAAGTGAAGTAAGGAAATCTAGGAAAACAACATACACAATGACTATATGATGTAAATGGGAAATTCGGCAACCACTACAAAAATGGAAAACTGAATGTTGTGAAATTATAAAGAACAAGCTAGGCTCTGAAGAAGAGATTTAAGAAGGCAGCGACCTTCCTTTGCAGAACTATGGGTGTTAAAATATTGCATATAACGTCGGCTTTTAAAAAAATATGTTGATTAGTTTTACAGAACTTTTTTTATTCTTTACTATAAGGATGGCCCTCTTGAATGGGGTGGGGAGAAATACAGTTGAGAAATGTGGCCATAATATATCACTAAAATTTAAACATCTAAAAAAGTACATCTACGTCACAGACCGGAAGTGGGCATTCACTACTGTCTCATTTTGACCAACTTTGAATATTTGGTTAAAATAAAAATCGGAGGCTTCTGTGGCTTTAAGGCGGAGGAGGGCACTCTTTCGCAGCGCGCGCCGCTCAGGATCCGCTTCTCCTGGGGGTTGGAGGAGGTGCCAGTTGAGACTCCGCCTCTCTAGAGGCGGGGCAACATTGGCGAGTGAGAGCCCAATTCAAGGTTGGGGAATAGGAAACCGCGGTGGTGGTCCGTGTAGTCAAAGAAGGAGCGCGCGTCACGCGGGGCAGCGGAGGGAGGGGGGGGAGGGACGGGTGCGGCCCCGTGGTGCCCGTTGGACGCCCGCGCATCACGTGGTGAGGAAGGAGGCGGAGGTCGAGGGCTCGGGGGGAGGGGGCAGTGGAGGGAAGCAGAGGAGGGAAAAAGGGAGGGAGGGAAGGAAAACGGAGAAGGAAGGAAACAAGGAAGTGGGGGGGGAGGG
>NC_058131.1:562432018-562490832 GCF_016433145.1 Gracilinanus agilis | reverse complement strand
CACGTGGTGAGGAAGGAGGCGGAGGTCGAGGGCTCGGGGGGAGGGGGCAGTGGAGGGAAGCAGAGGAGGGAAAAAGGGAGGGAGGGAAGGAAAACGGAGAAGGAAGGAAACAAGGAAGTGGGGGGGGAGGGAGGTCCCTGTTTTGGAGGTACTGGGAGCGCTGCCGGCCGCAGAAGTAGAGCAAGAAGGAGGTGCTTGGCGGCTCCAGCGGCCGGGAGAGGGTCCCGGGTTCCCGCGGAGGCTCCAGACCAAGCCCCTTCAGTTTCTCCCACCGGATCAATGTGCTGTTGTTAACCCGTGAGGAGGCGGCGGCGGGGCCTGGGCTAGCGGCGGCGGCGGAGGCAGTGGCGGCGGAAGATGGTGTTGCTGAGAGTGTTAATTCTGCTTCTCTCCTGGGCGGCGGGGCTCGGAGGTGAGGCACGGCGGCGCCGGGGGACTCCGGGCCCTCGGGTCGGGGGCTCCTGCGGCGCTTCTCTTGCGCGTTGTCCTCCCCCTCCCCATTGTCCCTCGCGCCCGGAGCCAACGGGCTCCCTCTCGGCCGGGGCGGGCCGGCGCGGCCCCTTCTGTCCTCCCCGCCTCCTGCGGCCGAGGCCGTGAGGGGAGTGCGGGCGCCCAGCCGAGTCCCCGGGGAAGAGGAGCTTGGAGGGGGAGGGGGACTTACCACCCCCATCCCGGGGTCCTCTCGGGTGTGTCGGGTGGAGGTGGGGCGTTTAGCCGGTGCGGATCGGGATCCCACCAGGGGAGTGAGGGGGCTGGTTGATGGTGGGGGCGGCACTTGCTGTTGCCTTTTTGCCTCTTTGACTGGAGTGGGAACCCCAAAAGAGCTCCCCTCCCGGAGAGGGTTGAGATCGCTGCCCCCACCTCTCAAATGCTTTCCTCTTGTTTCACTCTTTCCCCTCTTCCCCAACCTTGGGACTGTGTGTGATGTCTCTGGCTGGCGGCTTTCGGAGTCCGCCCAGCCGGCGGCCGCGGGCCGCGGAGACTGGTGGGAAGTTCAGCTGTTTGCCCGGCCTCTCGTATTGTTCTGGACTTGGCGCCGAGGTCCGGTCCCCACCTCATTGTGCCTAGAGGCCGCACCTTGGGAGCAAAGTAACCAACTGCCGTTTTCTGCTTTCTTCCCATTTTGGAGGGGAGTTGAGTAGCCTCGGGGTCCGGGTTGGTGCCTAGTTTTGGTGTGGGAGAACAACCTTAGTTTCTTAGAGACTTCTAATGGGGAAGCATTGATCTAACACTTGCTGGGACTTGGAGAAGGTCTTTGTTTCGTTTGGTCAGAGCTTCTCAGACTGTGGGGAAAGGGTTTGGTTGGAGAGGAGTTTTTAAAACTGTTTTGTGTTTAGGGGTTTATCTGCTTCCTCGAACCAAAATTCTGGCTCATTTCTAGAGGGAGAGCCTCTGGATGACACAACTTGAGTAACTTCTCTAGTTGTGAATTGTGGATGACAGTTTCCCAAAACTCGTTGGGTGGAGTAGGAAGATAGAGGGTGAATTATTACCGTTGTTAATAGTTTGTGAAAGAAGTTATAGAGAGAGACCATTCCACCACCCTCTCACCGCCCCTTACTCACAGGAGATGTGCTTTTAGGAACACTAAGTTATGGTTGTTTGGATAGGTATTAATTGATAATGCATTTTAACAGTGTTTGTGTGTAAAGAACTCTTAGGGCAGCTTTTTCTCTCCTCCCTTGTTAAATCTTTTGCAAAGTGTGTTTACAAACATTTGATCGTTGGCACATTTTTATAAATGCTTTTATTTAATAAAATGTCTAATGATAACAAGAAATTATTTGGCTTGCCACAAAGATCTTGCTTATGCTTTGAGTCAGTAGAGGCTTCATTTATTACTACATAAATAGCAATGGTCAAATATATCCAAGAATCGAAAGCATCTTTTTTAGACTTGGATTGGGAAGTTATTTTTAGAGGCTAGAATTTAAGAAATTCTGTGCCTTCATATACAGAAGTAGAATTTTAGGGAACATTATGAATTTCACATTTTGTTTAAATGTTGAGTGTAAGAACTAAGTGTGATGTTAAGAAATTTGTCTTGTTAGTATTAAAAGTATATCATGAGCTACAGTGTTTCTAAAGTTCCTTCCTGCTCTAAAATTCCGATTCCACTATGATTCTAGGCAAGTCACTTCTTCTGTTAACTTTCACAATATATATTTTCAGGAAAATTGTGGAAACTATTGAATAACAACTAGTGTACTTTGAAGCTCCTCAGAAGTCAGTATTGTGTATGCTATATAGCAGAAGTTTCGTTTTTCAAAAAAGAAAAATAAAATCGTGTGAGAACATGTAGTTTGATACATGTAGATTCTTGGATTGGGAAAAGGGTAGTTAAATTGATTCATGAAGTTCAAGATATCCAGGCTTTAAAGAATTGATATATAATTTCAGTCTTTGCAACCTCACTAGTTCTTTCTTACTTTGTTAATTTAGAATGCTTGTTTACTCTCTTGAGGTTTCTTTTAAACTGAGATTTTCTCTGAAATCAGTAATATTGGTACTTTTCACTTTAAAATTGGCGTTAAATTAATAGTTATTGGTGAAATAATACTTTTTTAGAAGCTTACTTTTTAGATAGCTGGATGGCGAAGCCTGGCATTAGGAAGACCAGAATTTAAATTCGACCTCAGAAGACTTTGCTAGTTTTTAGTTTTTTAAAAAGTGTGTTTAATTTAACACAATAGTGATAAAAATTGTCCCATGTTTCTGCTTCTGAACTACTTTTTGCAACTCTTTTTCACTTCTTTGCCAAGAATTGAAAGGCCTTCCTTCATCAGTCTTAGAAAGTATTGATTAGTAGCAGAATTGATTGGCACACTGAAGTCTTTCATAGTTTCTTTACATTACTGTGTTCATGTATGTATAGATGTGTATGTGATTGTTGATAATTTTCATTTTCTTCATTTGAAATCTGCTTGTTCCATCCTTTGACAATAGTTATTTATTGGGGAATGCCTTGTTTCAAAAAATATTTTTATCACTTCTCTTCATTTCTTGGATATCATTTATTCTGGAAATTTGTTGTAAAGATTCTTCGCCCTTACTGTTTTTCTTATAGTTCTCACTGCATTTGGTTTTGCTCATACAAAAGCTTTTTAATTTTATATAATCAAAATTGTCCCTTTTATTTTCTGTTAACAGCTTTATACTTTGTTGAGTTACTAATTCTCCTGGGAGAGGGGACCATAGGCTTGGGATAGATTTATCATCCTGCAGCCAGTCTGGTATTGTTCCTCTCACTACTACAGGCATGGAGTCTGTTATGGGTCTTTATTCGAAGCCCTTCTAATTTGGTTGGACTTACCAGTGCTTTTACTCTGCTGGCTGTCTTTGAAGAGCAAGCAAGGATCCTCTCCCCTATGGGTGTAGGCTTACTCTACTAACTAATAATTAGCAATTCTTTTGCATCTACCCTGAGCCCCTGAGTTTTGTGGGAGACAGGAAGTGAGGGTAGCTTTATAGTGTCATAAAGCTTAATCTTTCTGACTGTTGATAGCTATTTCCGCTGTTAGACTGACAGATTCCATAGGAATCCTTTGGTTTGTTAAACCTATATTTTTGGGAACTCCTGCAAGATCTTCCACTTAATGTTTTGTTTTCCTTTGTCTGGTACTACAACAAAAGTTAATGTGGGTTTATTCTGACTAGCAATATTTTCAAGAAGAAATTTGGGAATGCTTTATGTAACCATTTTACACAGACATTTTTGTGATTTATAGAGTCCTTATTTTTATTAAATTTTTTGTTAAAATTTCTATTAAATGCCTATTTGCTAGGTACAGATACAAAAATAAAACAGACTGTATTCAAGGAGCATACATTCTTCTGGGTTCCTATAATATGTACTAGGTTAAGATCCATGTTACAAAATAAAACTAAGAGAAGGAAAGTACCAAGAGCAGGGGATCATGAATGGTAGATCAGAAAGGTAGCTCTTGAGCTGAGTTTTTTAAAGGAAGTTGGTGGATTCTGAGAGGCAAAGATGAGGAGAGCATTCAAAGGCAGAAAGAGGACAGAGATTGGGGTCCTACTAACGTAGGCCTGTTTGGCTAGAACATAGAGTGCATAATGGAGAGTAGTAAGGGAAGTTATTTTGAAGCCAGGTTTTGGAAGGGCTTTAAATACTACATTGAGGAGTTTGGTCCTTATCCTTATTTCCAGAGATAAGGAGCCTCACAGGTGTGTGTGGCATCCAAGAAACCAAAGCAGTCAGTAGCTGGGTAGCTCGGTGGCATAGTGAATATAGTGGGATCTGTCAAGAAAGACCTGAGTTAAAATTCAGCCTCAGACACATTACTAGCAGTATGATCCTAGTCAAATCTCTTAACTTCTTTCTGCCTCCCTTACCTAATCTGTGAAATGGACATAATGATAGCACCCATCTCCCAAAGGTTGCTCGAGGACTAAATAAGATTTAAAAATTATAAAGCATTTAGCATAGTGTCTGGCCCTTAGTAGTTGCCATATAAATGTTAGCTATGATTATTACTATTAAGTGCAGCTAGATGTCACAGAGGATAGAGTGCCTGGCTTGGAGTCAGAAAGATTCCTTTTCCTGAGTTCAAATCTGGCCTCAGACATGTACCAGCTGTGTGATCTTGGTCAAGTCACAGTTTGTCTCAGTTTCCTCATCTGTAAAATGAACTGGAAAAGAAAATGGCAGACCACTAACAATATCTTTGCCAAAAAATCCCAAATGGGATCACAGTTGGACATGACTGAAATGAGTGGATGACATAAATTATTACTATTAGGTAGCATTCTGAGTAGCCAATGGCCATTGTTATTGGCTTAAGATCATTAAGATGATGCTCTAAATTTATTTAATTTGAACTAACATAATTAAACATTTATTTTATAATTTAAGTGAACATTCTTTGACTGGTGACCTCAGAAGGCTTTAGACATATTAAAAAATGGGTATCACGTATATGAACTTTCTTCTAACCTCAATGATTTCACCTTCTAAAACGTTTTTGCTTTGAACTTAATTTTAGCTCCCCCCCCAGTACTTTCTGTTTATTTTCTTATTCCTAAATGATGTGTAGTTTTACAAATACTATTTCTATCTGAGGTTCTTATGTTAGCCTTTCAGATGTAAAGTAACTACTGTTAGTAGACAGTATAGTTGCTATTTGAAGTTTGGGGAAGAATTGGGGTTGTAATGACCTGATAATGTTATAAATACAGTTAAAGTAGCCTTTCAGATGTTTTCATAATGACTTCTAAAGCAATAGCAGGGAATCTCTCCTTTTTTTTTTTTTTAATTGTACTACTGGTCATTTAAAAAAAAATGAGAGTCATTTAGTGTTCATTTTTTCCCCCTAAAGAAAGAAAAATAAAAATAATGTAGTTTGCTATTATAATGGAATGAAGTTGTAGCATCATAGCACTTGTTTGTGGAAAGGGACATTAGAGATCATCTGTTTCAACCTCATGTAATAAATGAAGAAACTGAGGCCCAAAGAAGTTAAATGATTTGCTTAATATAAAAGGAGTAACTAGAACTAGGATTCACATTCTTGTCTGTTGGTTATTTTACTGCATAGTTCTGGGAGCCATATACATTTGGTTTTGGTATATCAGTAGATTACTGACATGATGTCTTCTTTCCCTTGGCTTCTGGGGTGGAAGGATTGACCTGAGCCTAGTTAGTTGAAATTCTTTTTTTTTTTTTGTTTGTTTTTTAAACCCTTAACTTCTGTGTATTGGCTCCTAGGTGGAAGAGTGGTAAGGGTGGGCAATGGGGGTCAAGTGACTTGCCCAGGGTCACACAGCTGGGAAATGTCTGAGGCCGGTTTTGAACATAGGACCTCCCTTCTCTAGGCCTGACTCTCAATCCACTGAGCTACCCAGCTGCCCCCGTTAGTTGAAATTCTGAGAACATTTCCACACACACTACTTTCTAGCAAAGGATTATAAAATTTTACAAAATTAAAATGAAGCTCCTCTATAAAGAAGTAATTGGAAATTGTTATATTTGTAGAATGGATGATGATCCACCTATAAATTATAGACAATTGTCCCTTGCTATATCGCAGTTCACTTATCCCCTTGTCCCTTCATTGTATTGCAGGTTAAAAAAAATCTTAATTCTTTATCAGGGAGTTACACTTACTGCTGCACACTATTGGCTGATGGAATGAAAGGCAACCAACCACAGCACTGTGTTTTGTATCCTGGACACTGATTGGCTCAGTGACTGTAGGTTACTAAGTGTGGAAAAGGTTTATGGGAGAGTGGGAAGGGCCTATAAAGCCTTAAATATATATGTAATAAAATAAATATAGCTGCTATTTCATGGATTTTCATCTATTGTGGGAGTCTGGAATGTAACTCCCTGGAATCAGTGAAGGATCACTGTAGTCTATTCTTTGGAATTTTCCAGGGTAAAACTGTTAAGGCTATGATATTTAAGTTTAGGCAGCTAGGTAACAATAGATGGAGTCCCTGACCTGGAGTCAGGAAGACCTGAGTTCAAATCTAAACTCATGCACTTACTAACTGTGATACTGGGTAAGTCATTGAACTCTCTTTGCTTCAGTTTACTCATCTGTAAAATGAGCTGGAGGAGGAAATGACAAATTACTACAGTTTCTTTTCCAAGAAAACTACAAAAGGGGCCATGTCCTGATGATAAATGGCTAAACAAAGACAACAAATTATTATTTGTGTCCTCGGGCCCTCTTCTCTTCTTTATTAAATTTTTTGGGTGATCTCTTCAGGTCCTATAGATTTAATTATCATCCAGTTTTATTTCCTCTATACAGCTAATCCTTGGATCAATTTATCCAACCCTCACCTCTCTCTTGCATCTCTGTAAAATATATCTAGAATTGGAAGCCTTTAAAATATCTTAAATTAAAAATGTCCAAAACTGAGCTTGCCATCTTTCTCCCAAAATCCTTTCTTAAATTCCTTAGAGGAATGGGTGCTGCCATTCTTCTAATCACCCACTATCACTACCTAGATATCATTCTTGATTCCTCACTCTCTTAACCCTTTATATCCAGTCTGTGCTATAAAGGGCTTTTAATAACTTGGCCCTTTCCAGCTTTTCCAAGGTCTCAGCCCCCTGTTCTTCCTTGACAATGTTACCACTCAGGTGCAGACTTTCTTCACCTACTGCAGACCACACTATTACCTCTACTATTGCAGTAATCTGCCTCCAGGCTCTCTCCACCATAGTCCCTTTTGCACAAGGCTGTAAAAGTGATCTTCCTAAAGTGCAAGTATGACTGTCACCCCCTCTTTTCCCAATTTAACAAATTCTAGTGGCTCCCTATCACTTTTAGAATCAATATAAAGGCCTCTATTTTGATTTTAAAGTTTTTTTTATAAACTATTCTCTTCCTACTTTTTCAATCTTGTTTTACCTTCCCTTTCCTTCATTCATCCTTTGATGTGAGATCAGTTTTCTTGCTGTTCCTTACAAAAGCCACTTCCATCTTCCCACTCCTGCATTCTCACTGACTGTCCTCCATGACTGGAACATTCTTTTCTTTTTATCTCATGACTTCTTTCAAGTCTCAGTTTAAATCACACTTTCTGCTTTTTGCCTTTCCCTGTCTCCCTTAATGCTAATACACATCTCCTATTGGTTATCCCCTTTTATCCTGGCTATATCTTGTTTTACATATTTATTTTCATATTGTCTGCTCTCTCCTTGAGAGCAGAAACTATTTTTTTGCCTTTTTAAAAGAATTCTTTGTGATGAGCACAATGACCAACACACAGTAGGCAGCTTAATAAATGCTTATTATTGTGTTCTCAGTAATGTTTTAAAACTTGAACCACCAAAAAAATAGCAGGTCAAGAAGACTATATGAAACTCTGAATCTCCATGTCATACTGTATGCATAAAAATAATTCTGCATATTACTTACAGAGCTATCTTATTTTTATATGTTTCCTTCTTAACTTTCTTCTCTTGTCTTCTGTGCATTAAAAAAAAATGTTTCAGTGGTCCTCTTTTGGAGAAGGGACATCACTACTGTTTTCCCTATCCATCTCTGTTAATCTCCCAATAACCTCTCTATAATAATAAATAATCTCTATAACCAAGAGAAAGCATATTCAATAAAAATTAATCCAATTGGTGTCTATGTCCCAAAATACATCTCTGTATCTTCTCTTCACAAACATGCTTAATCATAGGCTCTCTGGAAGCATGATTGGTTAGTGTTTTCACTATTGTTTTTAAGTCTTTAATAGTTTTTATTTACTGTTGCGGTGCTTTGTATGAATTGCTCATTTGACTTTGCTTCAGTTCATGCTACTCAGGATTCTCTAAAATTGTCTCTGTCATGTCCTATGGAGTAATAATATTCCATTAGATTATGTACAATTTGTTCAGTAATTCCATAATTATCTAAGAGGAAATCCAAGACATTTCCTTATATTCTAGCCCTTTTATTCTTAACTCCTACCATCTCCTCAGATCAAGAAGTTTGTTTTGCCAACTCTTAGGTACCACCTCAAGTATCAGATTGGCCAATGTGAGAGTAAAGAAAATGACAGATGTTGGAGGGGATGTAACAGAATTGAGACATTAATGCATTGCTAGTGGAATTGTGGAACTGATCCTACCATTCTGGAGGACAATTTGGAAATATACCCCAGAGGGCTATAAAAAATGCATAACTTTTGATCCAGTAATAGGTCTGTATCCTAGAGAGATAAAAAAAATGGGAAAGGACCTGTTTGTACAAAAATATTTATAGGTCCTCTTTTTTGTGGTGACAAAGAATTGGAAACTAAAAGGATGTCCCTCAGTTGGGGAATGGCTGAACAAATTGTGGTATATGATGGTCATGGAATGCTATTGTGCTGTAAGAAATGAAAAGGATGATTTCAGAAAAAGCTGGAAAGACCTACAAGAAATGATGAAGAGTGAAATAAGCAGAACCAGGAGATCATTGAACACCATTAACAGCAATATTGTGAAAGAATGAAATGTGATAGACTTTGTTACTAACAGCAATAAAATGATCCAGGACAATTCTGAAGGACTTGAGAAAAAGAATACTATCCACTTCCAGAGAAAGAATTGTTGGATTAGGAATTGTGATACTGGAAATTTGGGTGTCTTAATATTGAGATCCGTGATATAAACTTCCTGTGGTCTTAATATCGAGATCCATGATATAAAATTGCTGTGGACGTTTAGGGGACTTGAAAACTACATTTCCCATGATTCAACAGGCTTCCCTTACTCGGTGATGTGAGCCAATGTAAACAGAAGCTTAAATAGGGAGAACTTGATTAGTACTTGCTCTTTCCTAGGAAGCAGCCTAGGGGAAGGTATGGTGGGCCATTTGAATTAGATCTTAGCAGGCACGTGGTTCTTTGTAATTATCAATATGGCTGTTAATAAAACCCTAATATCTTTAAATATATTCATCTATATTAATTTTATCTGTAACAGAATGCAGATGGAAACCTGACTTTATCACTTGTGTATTTGGGTATATGTTTTAGGGTTTGGTTTTATAAGATTATTCATTTAACAAAATGAATAATATGGAAACATGTTTTGCAAGGTTTCTTTGGATTCTTTGTGTTTGTATTTAACTGTTCTTTTTATCAGAGATAATTGAAAGCCCTCTGTTGTATGAGAAGTCAGTTTCTTCCCCCTAAATAGGGTTTGTAGGGTTAAATTATTATTGGTTGTAAGCCTATATCTTTGGAAAACTGAATTCTAAGTTTTCCCTCTCGTTTTTAGTGGAAGATTCCAGTTCTTTTGTGATCCCAAGTATATGGTTCTTTGATATTGGAGGCTTTCAGTAATTTTTTTTTTTTAATGTAGGAATTCTGGCTAATTGTTAAATTTTTTTCTATCTTCACTTTTTCCTCTGAATGTTTCTAATATGTCTGAGCAGTTTTCATTATGATTTCTTGGAATATAGTATCTTAAGTTTTTCTTTGGTGATAACTTCTATCTTAGATCTGACCAGTAATTTTTAGCTTGTTCCTCTGAATTGCTTATGTCACCATTTATGTCTAAATCACGTACTGATTTTGAGCTTATTGTGGTATACAGTGTGAGATGTTGGCTTATACCTAGTTGTGCTAGTTTTCTGAAAAGTTTTTATTGAATGGTTCTTACTCTAACACTTGGGATCTTTGTTGTTTTTTTTTTCTTAAATAAAACACTAGGTTACTGTGCTGATATGTTTCTATATATTATGTGTCTAATCCACTGTACTCCTTAATCTCTCTATTTCTTACTCAGTAAGTCATTTTTGTGACTACAGCTTTGTAGCTTAGTTTGAGATCTGGTACAGGCCCTCTTTCTTCTCCTTCCCTTCCCCCCCATCAATTCCTATGATATTCTTGTTTTTTTGTTTCTCCAAATGGGACTGGGGGGGAGGAATAAGAAATTACATAGCACCTACTAAATGCCAGGCATTTTTTAAAGTGCTTTTACAGATACCATTTGATCCTTACAAATCTATATGGTAGGTGCAATTATTATCCCCATTTTATAGTCAAAGAAACTGAGACAGAGGTCACACTGCTAGTAAATGTTTTAAAGCTGGATCTTCCTGACTCTAGGTCCAGTGCTCTACCTAATGCTCCACCTATCTGCTTCCAGATCAATTTTGTTATTTTTTTTAGTTTCTATAAAGTAATTCTTTGGTAGTTTGATTTGGGATGACACTGAATAAGTAAATTACTTAATATTATTATATTGGTTCAGCCTACCCATGAGCAATGAATACTTCTCTAGTTGTCTAGATCTGACTTTCTTTATGAAGTTGTTTTGAAATTGTGCTCATATAGTATTGGAATGTTTTTCGATGGGCATTTCACTAAGTACCTTTCCTTAGTTAATATGGAATTTTTCTAACTTTCTGCTGGATTTTGTTGGTAATATACAGAAAAGTTGAAGATTTTTGTGGGTTTATTGTATGTCTTGTAACTTTGCTGAAGTTAATTATTCTGATTATTTTTTAGTTGATTCTCTATTGTTTTCTAAGTAAATCATATCATCTCCAAAAAGTTATCAAGTTGTTCTGCTTTGCCTATACTTTTTCCTTTAGTTTTTTCTGATTGTTATTTTTATTTAACAAATAAAAGGTTTTGACATTACCTTTAGAAAATTGTGTTCAGAAGTGTCTGTATTATGCGTGTGTTTTGGTAAATGCTATTGACTTCTTCCTGTGGCTTGATCAGTCAAATTAAAAAGAATGCACTTTTCTGAGAAATTTTATCAGTTAATTAAGAGTATTTTTTCCATGGTTACAAGATTCATTTCTTTCCTTCCCTTTCCCCCACCCCCTCCCATAGCTGACACGCAATTCCACTTGGTTTTACATGTGTCATTGATCACGACCTATTTCTATTTTATTGATATTTGCACTAGGGTGATCACTTAGAGCAGTGATTCCTAAACTTTTTTGGCCTACCTCCCCCTTTCCAGAAAAAATTATTACTTAGCGCCCCCCTGTCACATACTATCACTGCCCCCTTATAGTTATTCACTGCCCCCAAATGCACCTGTGGCCATCACCGCCCACCCCTGGATTGCTGCAACACCCACTTTGGGAATCACTGACTTAGAGTCTGTATTTCCAGTCATATCCTCATCAACCCATGTGATCAAGAGTTGTTTTTCTTTTGTGTTTTTACTCCCACAGTTCTTCCTCTGAATGTGAATAGCATTCTTTCTCTGAGAAACCTTAAAATCTTCAAAAGGAAAGTCTCTGTCTCTCCCCATCTCTCTCCTTTTAACATACCTCTCCCACTTCTTGCTCTGGCTTCCCTGGAAGGGCATACAAGAGACATAGATAAGAAAGAAGGGCTTTTTTTGTTTCCAAACTTAAGGAATTTATGGTATTGTAAACTAATTAGAGACTAAATTTGTGACATTAATTTCTCTATTAGGAATTTCCAAATTGTGGCTTGAATGTTTTCATAAATACTGAAATGTTTTAGTGAGTTTTGAGATTCCACTCTGTAGACTTTTGTTTAAAAGAAAAAAATGAATAAAACTGAGTAAGTTACATGGCAATTATCCAAGAAAAGAATTGGGAGAGTTTGGAGGAGGGGAAATCAACTATTTGGCCATACCACAGTACAAGCATGAGATGATAAGAGTCTGCACCAAAGTGTTGGCAACATCAAAGAGAGAAGGAAGTATATGAGGAATTCAAAAGAATCAACAGGTATCAGCAAATAAGCTGGATGTTGTAATAAGCAAGATATGAAATGATTGAGGAAAGAAAGGTTTGATCTGAGCATATCAATCAAAGCATGCCAATTGACTAACAAAACTGGACCTTTCCTCATTTTAAGTCTAAACCCAGACTACAAATACAATAAGAATACAATAAGAAACAATTTTAAAAGGCCAATTAATTAAAAGGAAACAATTCAATATTAGATAATCTGATATCTAATTGGATGAAAGACTAGGGACTTTCCAAGATGGGAGAAGACTTGAATTCAATTCCCTGAATTCTGGGAAAGAAGTGTCCTATTGTTCCCCAATTCTCTGTAAACAATCTAAGGAATATGGAAACATTAACAGATCAGTTGTGGCCAGTTTTCAGATTAGGCATATGAATTGCTTGAGATATTGTATTCAAATAAAATAAATACCTATTGCTACAATGTATCTGTAAAATTCTTAATTTTAGTAATTTAAATAATACTCTTGATAATTTAAAAGAAATGCAATTTATGAACATGAAATTTTTGTTCTGAAATTTTGCTTGGTGTGGCCTTTTGCCTAGGAAAAGAGGGGGGATACACATACTTCATCCCTTATCTATATGCAAACTATTACATAGTTTCAGTTCTGCTAGCTAGGTATATATGAAATCAGTGTCATTAAATAAGCAAATATGAAGGTATAAATATGAAAAAACCAATCCACAAATGATGAATATATTTGCATATTAAATGGTATTTTTGAATTCAAATTAACCTCCAGTGAAGTTTCAGAAGATAAATTGCAAAATATTTTTGGGGTAGGGATGGTTGAGTCACTATTGCCTTACATCCCACTTTGAAATTCTGTCCCTAAGATTTAATTCCTTAAGGTTTTTCATACTTGGCTGTCTTTGTCTTTTTGAACTCAGAGGAGCTGTGAATTTTCCCCCCCACCTATCTTGACCATCAGACCATTCAAATGTAACTGAGGGTCACACCTGCATTTTCAATTTTTTTGGAAACTGGGGGTAGGGAGTTCTTGTGGGCAGTGAGCTACTTTGACAATATCTGCCTCAATCTCCTCATCCCCTCAATCTTAGGGAATGTTGCTGCCTTTATAGTGCTTTTCTTCCAACTCCTATCAGCAGCTGAGGAAATAGGTTGTGGCTATACCTGTGCATAGGTAATGTGTAAGTTGTTTTTTTTTAACCTTGGGGAAGTGCCTAGATTTGTATGAATGTTACAATTATATGAACTTTTCAAATCAGCCTTAATATTTAGTTTTAGATGAGTTGCTTTTTTATATGTGCCATATCTGTTTTTTTATAATCCCAGGGTTTAGCGGAATGAATGCCCTGCACATAATAGATGTTTGACAGATATTTATTGAATTGAAATTCTGAAGATTCTAACTGTTCCAAAGTTGATGTCTTTTTTTTTTTTAGGAAAAATTTTTTCGATGGTTACACAATTCATGTTCTTACTTTCTCTTCCACCCAAGCTCCCCCTCCCCGTAGCTGACAGGCATTTCTACTAGTTTCTTCATGTGTCATCGATCAAGACCTGTTTCCATATTATTGATGATTGCACTAGGGTGGTTGTTTTAGAGTTTACTTCCCAAATCATATTCTCATCAACCCAAGTGTTCAAGCAGTTGTCTTTCTTCTGTGTTTCCTCTCCTGTAGTTCTTCCTCTGAATATAGGCAGCGTTCTTTTCCATAAATCCCTCAGAATTGCCCTGGGTCCTTGCATTGCTGCTAGTACAGAAGTCCATTACATTCGATTTTACCACAATGTATCAGTCTCTCTGTACAATGTTCTCCTGGATCTGCTCCTTTCACTCTGCATCAATTCCTCTAGTGAATTATTCCTTTGAGCACAGTAGTATTCCATCACCAACAGATACCACAATTTGTTCAGCCATTCCCCAATTGACGGGCATACTCTCGTTTTTCCAGTTTTTTGCCACCATAAAGAGCATGGCTATAAATATTTTTGTACAGTCTTTTTCCCTATGATCTCTTTGGGGTATGGCTGGATCAAAGGGCAGGCATTCTTTTAGCACTCTTTGGGCATAGTTCCAAATTGCCATCCAGAATGGTTGAATCAATTCACAACTCCACTAGCAGTGCATTAATGTCCCAATTTTGCGACATCCCCTCCAACATTCATTACTCTCCCCCTGTTGTCATTTTAGCCAATCTGCTGGGTGAGAGGTGATACTTCAGAGTTGTTTTGATGTGCATTTCTCTAATTATTAGAGATTTAGAACACTTTCTCTTGTGCTTATTGATAGTTTTGACTTCTTTATCTGAAAATTGCCTATTCGTGTCCCTTCCCCATTTATCATTTGGGGAATGGCTTGATTTTTTTGTACAATTGATTTAGCTCCTTGTATATTTAAGTAATTATACCCTTGTAAGAGTTTTTTGTTATGAAGATTTTTTTCCCAGTTTGTTATTTCCCTTCTGATTTTGGTTGCATTGTTTTTGTTTGTACACAAACTTTTTAATTTAATGTAATAGAAATTATTTATTTTACATTTCATACTTTTTTCTAATTCTTGGTTTTGAAATCTTTCCTTTCCCAGAGATCTGACAAGTATACTATTCTGTGTTAGCCTAATTTAGTTTCCTTCTTTATATTCAAGTCATTCACCCATTCTGAATTTATCTTGGTGTAGGGTGTGAGATGTTGATCCAAACCTAATCTCTCCTATATTGTTTTCCAATTTTCCCAGCAGTTTTTGCCAAATAGTGGATTTTTGTCCCAAAAGTTGGGCTCTTTGGGTTTATCATAGATTGTCTTGCTGACATCACTTACCCAAGTCTATTCCACTGATCATCCCTACTGTCTCTTTGCCAGTACCATATTGCTTTTTTATTTTATTTATTTTATTTTTTTAAGCCCTTACCTTCTGTCTTGGAGTCAATACTGTGTATTGGCTCCTAGGCAGAAGAGTGGTAAGGGCTAGCCAATGGGGGTTAAGTGACTTGCCCAGGGTCATGCAGCTAGGAAGTGTCTGAGGCCAGATTTGAACCTAGGACCTCCCATCTCTAGGCCTGGCTCTCAATCCACTGAGCCACCCAGCTGCCCCCTGGTACCATATTGTTTTGATGATCACTGCTTTATAGTATAGTTTAATATCTGATACTGCTAGGCCACCTTCCTTCACATTTTTCCCCCCTTATTTCCCTTGATATTCTTGATCTTTTGTTTTTCCAAATGAACTTTGTTATAATTGTTTTCTAATTCAGTAAAAAAGTCTCTTGGTAGTTTGATAGGAATGGCACTAAATAAGTAAATTAATTTGGGTTAGAATGGTCATTTTTATTAAGTTAGCTCGTCCTACCCATGAGCAATCAATGTTTTTCCAATTGTTTAGATCTAGTTTTAATTGTTTGGAAAGGGTTTTGTAGTTGTGTTTGTATAATTCTTGTGTTTGCTTTGCTAGATAGATTCCTAAGTATTTTATATTGTCTAGGGTGATTTTAAATGGTGTTACTCTCTTTTTTTTTATAATATTTTTTAAACATTTATTAATATTCGTTTTTAACATGGTTACATGATTCATGCTCCTACTTTCCCCTTCACCCCCTTTCACCCCTCCCCCCCAGGGCCAACACACATTTCCACTGGTTTTATCATGTGTCATTGATCAAGACCTATTTCCAAATTGTTGATAGTTGCATTGGTGTGGTAGTTTCGAGTCTACATCCCCAATCATGTCCACCCCAACCCATACTCTTTCTAACTCTTGCTGCTGCGATGTGTTGGAAATATATAGAAATGCTGATGATTTATGTGCATTTATTTTGTATCCTGCAACTTTGCTAAAGCTGTTGATGATTTTAATTTAATTAATTAATAATATATTTTGTTGTTATATTCTACTATTATTTCTACTATACTGACCAAGTTGTCTTATAAAAATGTAGTTTAAAACACTTATAAACCAAGTTGTTTTAGTAGTAATCGTACTTTCATAGGGAAGACTTAGATGAGTAAAAATAGAGCTGTATAAGATCTTGTTTAGACCAGAGGTTAATTCTTTAAGGAGTCTGCAGATAGATTTTTTTTTTTATTTTTTTATTTTTTAAAACCCTTACCTTCTGCCTAGGAGCCAATACACACTATTGTGTATTGGCTCCTAGGCAGAAGAGTGGTAAGGGCTAGACAATGGGGATTATGTGACTTGCCCAGGGTCACACAGCTAGGAAATGTCTGAGGTCAGATTTGAATTTAGGACCTCCCATCTTAGGCCTGACCCTCAATCCACTGAGCCACCCAGTTGCCCCCTCTGCAGACAGATTTGTCTTTATTTCGACAAATTGGTTTCTTTTGTAATCTTGTGAGTTTTTATACACTCAAAAACATTATTCTGGGAAAAATTTCACTAGACTATACAAAGGGTCTGTCAAACAGAAACAGACATAGACACACAAACATTAAGCTCTGATCTAGTTCTCCCTACCTTATAGTAGTGTATATGTTGCTCTGTAATTAATTGTTACATTGTCTTATCTTGAAACCTCCTCAATCATTGAAACTTTTGACCAGAGTAGACAGTGTCTTTTCATGTGAAGGAATAACTATGTTCCCTCAATAAAGTTTGAGTAATTCTTGTATGATAGAATCAAGACATTTGTTGTTTACTGTAGCAAATATAAGTCCAGTTAATTCCTGGAAAACCTCTCTGTAGAACATAGGCAGTTAAATAAATGGTAAATACGTCAGGGCTTCTGGGTCATAAGAATGAATTGTCTATGGTAAATCTCATATCAATCAACACTTGTAAAGCCTAAAGATTTTAACTACTTTTAATGCCTACTTATTAATAGTAAAAGCATTTCCATGATTTATAGCTCATTCTTTAGAAATGGAGTATGCGTGGCTATTTAAAAAAATACACTGGTACCTAATTTTTAAATTATACAAGCAAAAGTGTTGTAAACAACTTGATTACAACAAATTTTTTTCTGAGTAATGGAAACGTGCCAACTTTAGCTTGTTCTTATACACCCTTTCATTTGTTGTAATTGAGTTTTTCTGTAGTGGAAAGATTTGTAAAACTAAAACATTTTTCTGGCTTTTTTTTACTCTTGTTTTTAAGATTACACAGTCAATTTTGTTAATGGTAGTAATGGAAGTAGAATTAAAATGACTAATCCAAAATCCATATTAATTTTTTGAGGGCAATATATGCTTTTCTATTTGACTATAATATCCCACAAACATCAATAAAATGGGCTTTACTTTCTAGAGTCTGGCTTTTGACTTCATCATTCAAGTGAAACTATTTTCTACAAAGTTATTGATGGTCTCTTAATTGTCAAATTTACAGACCTTTTTTCAGTCCTTGTTTTTCTTGACCTCTGCAGCATTTGATGGCTTTCATCACCCCCTTTTCTGGATTTTCATGATGTTCTCTCCTAGTTCTTTACTTGTCTGACAACCCTTAGTGTCCTTTGCTGAATTGTCATCCATATAATGCTCTCTAACTCTGGATGCCTACTGGGACTCTGTCCTGGGCTTGCTTTTCTTTATACTGTTCTACCTGGTTATCTTATCACCTCCCATGAATTCAATGATCTTATCAGCCTTATCATCTCTTCTAACCTCCAGACTCAACTCCAGTTATTTATAGGACATCCTGAACTGGATGTTCCTTAATTCAACATGTCCAAAGCTGAAGTCATTATCTTCCTTCTCCAGCCCTCTCTAATAACTTTTCTACTAATATACTAATATTGAGGGCACCCTCATACTTCCCAGGATTGTATCCATGATATCATCCTGCACTAATTGTCATACTTTTCTCACATTGTGAGAAAATTGAGGGAATTGTAGAAGATTAGGACAGCGAGTGATTGTCTGAACTACACTGACTCCATCTTGTGACTCAGTTCTGGAGCTAGCTTAGTTCTCTTTCTACTCAGTTGTGAACTTACTTGCTCCAAATTCTGTCTTGTGAGAAAACTTTATTAAATCATGGGAAGTGGGAGAAGGCCTCATTGTATTGTTTGAACTAGTCCCATGTGGCTGGAAAACTGGACCATCTGTCTGGCTGGTTAGGGATTCTTAACCAAGGTTTAGGATCTGACTTTCTGGTCAGAACAACCTAAGGTTTTGTAAGGAGCCTCCAAATAAATAAATTCCAGTGGCTTCCTTTCACTGTCTAAGTTCAGTTATAAAGTTATCTGGTTTCAAAGCTTTCCCAACCTGTCTCCCATCCCATTCCTTGTTTTTAGTTTTCTATCACCTTACCTATCTCTCCTACCCCATGTATTCTCTTAATCCAGGAACACTGGCTTCCATCCTCTTCCTTTCATCAGACATTCCATCATTTTACTTCTGTGGCATTTTCAATTCCTGTCTTCCATACCTGAAATTCTGTCCTTTCATATCTCTGTGTCCTGGCTACTTCTTAAGTTCCACCTAAAATCTCACCAATTACAAATAGCCTTTCTCATTTTCCTTAATGCTAATGCCCTCTCTCAATTGATTATCTCCAGTTTATCTTGTATATATCTTCTAATGTCCTCTCTCAATTGATTATCTCCAATTTATCTTGTATATATCTTGTACAAATTTGTTTGCATGTCATCTTTCCTGTTAACACTTGAGCAAGGGACCTTTTTTTGGGGGGGGGGGCTTTTCTTTGTATCTAGTGGCACACATACTAGGTACTTGAAGGTAAATGCTTAACTCGTTTTACGTTCTTTTTTATAGGGTGCATAGACTTTTTTTCAGGTTGGTGCTTTTGAACTTCACTTTGATCTAATATTTTGTTGTAGTCTTTATACCTTTTTGTTATACTTTTGTTTAGGGCCAAAGTATAGCTTTAATTTTTAAAAAATGTTTCAGCCATTTCTCTTGTATTTTAGTAGCTCTTATGAAAGATCCCAGCTTTTGGGACAAGAACTCACTATTTGATAAAAACTACTGGGAAAATTGGAAAACAGGATGGGAAAAATTAGGTTACATCAACATCTCATACCCTATACCAAGATAAAGAGTGAAATCATTAATAAATTAGGTGAATATAGAATAGTATACCTGTCAGATCTGTGGGAAAGGAAGGAATTTGAGACCAAACAAGAGATAAGAGAACATTACAAAATGTAAAATGAATGATTTTGATTACATTAAATTAAAAAGGCTTTATATAAACAAAACCAATGCAACCAAAATTAGAAGGAAAGCAACAAACTGGGAAAACATTTTTATAACAAAACTCTCCGACAGAGGTTTAATTTCCCAAATATACAAAAAATCAAGCCATTCCCCAATTGATAACTGGTCAAGGGATATGAAATAGGCAGTTTTCAGATGAAGAGATCAGAACTATCAATAATCACATGAAAAAGTGTTCTAAATCCCTCCTGATTAGAGAAATGCAAATCAAAAGAACTCTGAGGTACCACCTCACACCTAGCAGATTGGCCAATATGACAGCAAAGAAAAATAATTAACATTGGAGGGGATATGGCAAAATTGGGACACTACTGTATTGTTGGTGGAGTTGTGAATTGTGGTGTATGATGGGGAAGGAATACTATTGTGCTATAAGGAGTGATAAACTGCTTGATTTCTATTAAAATCTGGGAAGACCTCCATGAATGGATGCGGAATGAAATGAATAGAACCAGGAGAACATTGAACACATAACTGAAACATTATGGGATAATCAAATGTAATAGACTTTGCTACTAATAGCAATGCAGTGATTCAGAACAATTCTGAGGGATTTATGAGAAAGAATGCTATCCATATCCAGAGAAAGAATTGTGGGAGTAGAAAGGCAGAAGAAAAACATGATTTCACTTGTCATATGGGTATAGGACTTGGGGTTTTGTTTTTAATAGACTATTACAAAAATGAATAATATGGAAATAGCTATTGAGTGATAATACATGTATTACCCAGTGGAATTGCTTGTCAGCTCCAAGAGCAGGAAGGGAAGAGGGGAGGGAGAGAACATGAATCACGTAACCTTGGAAAAATACTTAAAAATAAATAAATTAAAAAAAAAGAATCAGAGCACAGAAATCATTTGGTTTCAAAGGGTCTTTTGCAACTTAAATTATATTTTGTCACTTAACACAACCTGGTGAAAATGGAAAAATAATTTTCTCCCTAAATCTGAATCCTTTACACATACCTAAATAGATTTGAACTAAAGCAAAATTTAGAGTAAAAAAATCACTTTGATGTCAAAATCAAGATCTGAACCAAAAATATTCCTAGTAAAACTTACATTACTTAAATACAAACTAAATGTTGAAAAGTACACAAATAAGAAAACTTAAGGAATTTTTGAATGCCTACATTTTTTCCACATCTTAGTGAGATGTATCCATAGTTATTCATTAATTTCCCCCAAAGAAGGGTATAATAAATAATCTGAGTAGGAACCCATACCATCTTAAAAAAAAATTAAAAACAACATAGCACTGAACCAAAGTATAATTTATTAAAAGACTCTAGAAACAGGAGAAATTGCTGAAAAACTATAACCTGGTCATAAAAATAAAACAAACAATAAAATGCCACTTAACTAACAAGGTATTCTAAATAAGCAAATTTAACTAGATAAATAAGGTTTTAAGCCCTCAATCATCAATTTTACTTTAATTTTCATAGAAATCTGAAAGTATATCAGATACTTCCCTGTCTTTTAAACATAGTCTACTGACTGTAACATAACTTTTAAAAATAACTCAGTTTCATTATTAAAAATATTTATTGGGGGGGCAGCTGGGTGGCTCAGTGGATTGAGAGCCAGGCCTAGAGACGGGAGGTCCTAGGTTCAAATCCGGCCTCAGACACTTCTCAGCTGTGTGTGACCCTGGGCAAGTCACTTGACCCCCATTGCCCACCCTTACCACTCTTCCACCTATAAGTCAATACACAGAAGTTAAGGGTTTAAAAAAAAAAATATTTATTGGGGGCAGTTAGATGGTTCAATGAATTAAAAGCCAAGCCTAGGTCCTGGGTTCAAATTTGGACTCATGCTTCTTGGCTGTGTGACCCTGGGCAAGTAACAACCTCCATTGCTTAGTCCTTGCCATTCGTCTGCCCTGGAACCAATACATAGTACTGATTCTAAGACAGAAGGTGAGGGTTTAAAAAAAATTAAGAAAAATATCCATTACTAAATGGTGCTATAATGATAATTACAATACTTTCATGCTAATAATTCTTCAGTCCTCTGTTATTTGTTATTGTGTGCTATTCTTATGTCACAGCTTCCAACAGGACCATTTTTAAAACAAAACTGGGGGGATGGGGAGAGAGAAATAGTGGCCACTTATCACATATGTTGAAATATATTTTTGTGGTAGCTGACACTCAGAGTCTTTTCTTTATTTCTAGAGTGTTTGGGTTCTTGTAGAATGAAGTTGCTAACAGGTTGGTACCTGGAAAAAATAAAGTACATTAAAATGATGCTTACTCTAAAAAATGAGAGATTTTAACATGTCAGTTTTTAAGAGAAGTGAGAACAGTATGGGACAGTTGTTATATAACTAGCATTGGAACCAGGAATAATTGGGTTCAAATCTTGCCTCTGATACATAATTGTTATATGACATTGGTCAAATCATTTAGTGTCTCCATGTCTTTGGCAACTCTTTAAAAGACTACCAATCTGTATTGCTAGAAGACTCTTCTGAACTGCACTTCCTTATATAAGTGATATCACAGGTCCAGTCAGGACCTGTTCCTGTTCAGGAAACATTTTTTATAAGAACTATTTTTAAAAATTAATGAATTAATTAAAAGTATTTTCCCATGGTTACATGATTCATGTTCTTTCCTCCCCTCTTCTCCCATTGTTAAATCTATTTCCTTTATTATTCATATTTGTAATAGAGCCATCTTTTAATGCCAAAACCCCAGTTGTATTCCCATCGAACCACATGATTGATCATATGTTTTTCTTCTGCATTTCTACTTCTATGGTTCTTTCTCTGGATGTGGATGTCATTCTTTCTCTTAGGTCCTTCAGGATTGTCCTGGATCATTGCATTGCTACTAGTAAAGAAGTTCATTGCATTTGATTGTGCCACAATGTTTCACTCTGTGTACAGTGTTCTGGTTCTGCTCATTTTTCTTTGCATCAATTCCTGGAGGTCTTTCCAGTACATATGGAATTCCTCCAGTTATTATTCCTTTGAGCGCAATAGTATTCTATCACCAGCATATACCACAATTTGTTCAACCATTCCCCTATTGAGGGATATTCCCCTCCCCCCATTTTCCAATTTTTTTTCCACCACAAAGAGAATACTATAAATATTTTTGTACAATCATTTTTTTTGTTCTCTTTGGGGGTACAAACTAGTAGTGATATTGCTGGATCTAAGGGCATGCATTCTTTTAAAGCCCTTTGGGCATAATTCTAAATCGCCTTCTAGAATGGTTTGATCAATTTACAGCTTTATCACTGTGTTCTGATTCTTGCTTGTTTTTATACTTGTTTATATACTTAATTTCATCTTTTTAAAAAACTTAAATCATAGAAAATTTTGATTTTTCTGGCTATAACTTTCAGGGACTATTGCTTGTTATATATGTCTTTTGTAGTTTTTTATATGGTCCAGGATCATATATATGTACTTATATGACAATTATTTAATATTGTTATCTCTCTGGTTTTAATTTAAAAGTTGGGGCAAATTAATGTTTTTTTTTTTTTTTAAAGGAGAAAAATACAAACTCCCCTTTTTCCTTCTATAGCTTTTTGGCTTTATATTTGACTATCATTTTCAAAACACTTCTTTTTTGGTAACTCACTATAAAGTTGACTTTGAGGAAGGAGAAGTAACCTCAAGCAGCCTTCGTATCTATATCCAAATATCTGTCTCTATTGTATAGACATAATAAAACTTGTAAGTTTTGTTACATTCTTTTAGTATACTTAAAAAAATTCTATGGTAGCAAATGGAGTTTTAGATCTAGAAGATCTCTCAAAAGGATCTAATTTAACTCATTTGATGAAGAAACAGGACTTATGATTTGTCCAAGCTGATACAATTAATTACAGAGATGCCAGGACTAAAATCATAATGTTCTCATTCTTATTCTTATGTTCTTTTTTTTTATCTTTATTCTGTGGTCTCTGAAGGAGAGAATATATTGCTGAATCTCCCAATAGTGGATTCTACCTCAAAGTTTTTTTTTTTTTTTTTTTTTTTTTTTTTTTTTTTAATTAAACGCCCCCCAACCCCACCATGATTCCATGTTTCATATTGTCTCCCTCCTGCTTCCTGGGGTTGAAAAGCAATTCCAGTGGGTTATACATTTTATTATCACTCAATCTATTTCCATATTGTTTATTTTTTAATAGAGTAATCTTTGAAAACCAAAACCTCAAATCATATACCCATATAAACAAGTGATGAATCATATTTTTTCATCTGGATTTCTACATTTGATTATCCCACAATGTTTCAGTTTCTGTGTACAATATTCTCCTGGTTCTCTTCATTTCACTCTGCATCAGTTCTTGTAGGACTTTCCAGTTTTTATAGAAAGTGGTTCATCATTCCTTATATCACAGTAGTATTCCATCTCTATCATATACCATACTTTGTTTATCCATTCCCCAATCGATTGACATCTCCTAATTTTCCAATTTTTTGCCACCACAAAAAGCACAGCTATAAATATTTTTGTACAAACAGTTCTTTTAGCATTTTTTAAAAATTTACTGTTTGATGAAATACATTGTATTATTATTTTATGTCCCATATATGATAAATTTAATTTATCCAGTTTGGTGTACTGAGGGTGAAAATACACACAATAGAAGTTAGTTAGAAGACCACAAGCTTAAGTTTCTCCTTTTATTAGGTAGATAACAATGGATGAGTGTTTCTTTTTTAAACAAAAACGTTTAGTAAAATAATATAAGAAAGTCACAATGAAAGATTTTCAGATAAACCCAGGCATATTTTGTCACAAAAACATGTAACAGTATTAACTGGAAGAATGGAAAATCATAGAATATACACAGGAAAAGTAAAAGTATAAGGAACATTAAATTAGTGGCTCTGGAACAGTGATTGAAGGAAAGCCTATACCTTTACTATTTTACAGCCACAGACGTCTTCTAGCAATGTTAGCACACTGCTCTTAGTGAGGCTGCTGCCTTTTACCATAACTTGGCATAAACGTGAAGAGTCTCTTTTGGTTAGTCTTGTTGGAAAAACATTTCTGGTATCTCTGCATCTCAGTCTTCTCACCTGCAGCTTCACTTTTCTCCCATGAGTCTTGTCATAGCCTTTGTTAAACTCTCTGAACAGAACTCATGACATAATTTGCTTAGTTCTCATTGACTTGAATATGACTCTTGATCTGTGTGCCTCATTCAAAAGTGAAAGGTAAATATAAAGAGGAGGATAAAAGGATCAGGGTGGGTTTCATAGGTTGAGAGCTAAAAGGAATATCAGAGGCAATATATAGTCTAAACTCTCATTTTACAGATTTATTTTTGAATACTTGAGTGTGTATATATATCCACAGCTATATATGTTTATGCATTTCTCTATTAGTAGAATATAAGCTGTTGTAGGTAATATAATAGGTAGGGGGATAGTTAGGGGAGACAGAGGTACAGCTGGAGTTTTAATTAGTCCTTCACCTGTATTTGGGGACCAGTGAAGAGGTAACAGACTAACACACTAAGCTGGGGATATCTGGGTAACAAACAGAATGAACACAATCAGGAAAACTGTTTACTCCACCAGTGGGTTCTTGTACTCAGAGAAGTATCTGGGGAAGGAGAAACCAAGGAAGTTTTATATAAAAGGGTTTTAATGGTTGAACAAGGGCAGGGAATGGAGGTAATGGGGTAACTGTCACTTGAGCCTCTAAGGTAAACTGCCAAGGAATGTTTGGGATAAAAATGGCTACTCTAATACTAACTACCAGCAAACAGCCGAGGACAGGGCTGGCTGGGCAGGGGTAAAGGGTGTCTCATGGAGCAGTCCACTGGATGTTGTCTAGATGTATCTGGTCCCAGGAAACTCCAGTTGAACAGCAAAGTAATCCACTGGGAGTCAGGGAGAATAGGATTTTTCTGTGGATGTCCACCAACCTAGAAAAATTCTTTCTCATCCTGAAAACTCCTTGGTCTTGATGGAAAGTCTTGCAGTTAAAATCCAAGGTATAGCTCCACAGTTCAAGATCCCAATACCAATCCACACAGGCTCACCAGTCAGTTGCCAAAACACCAACTTCAAACCCAACTCCCAAGGCCAACTCCCAGCTCCAAATCCTCTGGGTGAAAACCCCTCTGGCAGTATTCCAGATTTGGAATTCCAGCTCTGCCTGGTCTGCTTTTGCTAACTTAAGATATAGCCTAATCTATATTTTTCCTATAACAAAGCTTAAAGGCAAGAACTACTTTATTTTTGTATCCTCTGTACCTAGTCCAGTGCCTGACTCGTAGTAGGTCCTTAATAAGGTCTTTATGATTAATTCTAGCCTAGTCTTCTTTCCATTTTTGACAGTGTTACTAAATGGATAGATCCTTGGGACTCTTACCTGGTCTCTATTCTCATCTTTTTTTGTATTTCATTTGTTGATCTTACTAGTTCTCTTGGATTAAATTATTATCTCTGTGCTACTTATCCAGCCCTAACTTTCTACTGGTCTTGTATGTATTGTATGTATCAATCTGTTGGGCATTTCAAACTCTTAGACATTTAAAACTTAAGTGTCCCAAACTGAACTCCTTGTCTTCCATTGTCCTTTCCTTTTTTAAATTCTTGATGGTACCATCATCCTCCCAGTCAGCCTGATTAATAGCTTCCATGTCATCATTTACGCCTTACTTTCATTTACATATCCATTCTGTTACCAAGACTTTATGATTTTACCTTTGTAATATCTCATATTGTCCTTTACTGAAGCTTTTGTTTGTTATTTTCGATTATTTGTGTCTTTCTAGGTCAGCTTCATGTCATCAGCAAATATGGATTCTATAAATTTTTCTTAATCTTAGTTGCAGTGATAAACTAATTGTCTTAAGTATAAGACCTTAGATCAGTGATGGTGAACCTATGGCATGGGTACACAAAAAGGGCATACAGAACCCTCTGTCGGCACTCTTACAGTTGTGTGCCAGAGTTCATTATTAGAAAGCCAGAGGGACTGGGGTTGGGGTAAGAGGGGCCATGGCACTGAGTCTCTGGAGGGGCATGACACTGTCTATAAAAAGTTCGCCATCAATGCCTTATATGATGAACTATGGGTCATTTTCCCATTTTGAATGTAAGCAGTTTAACCTTGTACATTCATATTTATTTTTTTTGTTTATTTTTTAAAATAATTTTTTATTTTTAGAAAAATTTTCCATGGTTACAAAAGTCATGTTTTTACTTTCCCCTTCACCCCCCCCACCCCCCTCTGCTGTAGCCAATTCGCATTTCCACTGGTTTTATTATGTGTGGTCAGTCAAGACTTTTATTTACACATTATTGATAGTTACATGGGTGTGGTCTTTTCAGGTCTACATCCCCAATCATGTCCTCATCCACCCAAGTGTCCAAGCAGTTGTTTTTCTTCTGTTTCTACTCCTGTAGTTCTTCCTCTGAATGTGGGTAGTGTTCCTTTCCATAAATCCCTCAGAATTGTCTTGGGTCATTGCATTGCTGCTAGTACAGAAGTCCATTACAATTTTTTATATTACTCTAAACTTTTTTTTTTTTAAACCCTTGTACTTCGGTGTATTGTCTCATAGGTGGAAGATTGGTAAGGGTGGGCAATGGGGGTCAAGTGACTTGCCCAGGGTCACACAGCTGGGAAGTGGCTGAGGCCGGGTTTGAACCTAGGACCTCCTGTCTCTAGGCCTGACTCTCACTCCACTGAGCTACCCAGCTGCCCCTATTACTCTAAACTTTTGTGTTTGAACTTCAAAGTTTCTATGCAACTCTTTTCATTAGGAATGCTTAGAAGAATTTTATTTCGTTAAAGGCCTAGTAGCTTTATACTGTTTTTCTGGGTTATTCTTTTTTAAAAATAAGTTTTATTTTTTCAGTTACATGCAGAAACAATTTTTGACAATTATTTTCTGGCATTTTAGGATTCAGATTTCCTCCTTTCCTCCTTCCCCACCCTTCCCTGAGACTGTAAATAGTCTAATACAGGTTATACCAATACTGACAGAACATTTTTTTTTAAACCCTTAACTTCTGTGTATTGGCTCATAGGTGGAAGAGAGGTAAGGGTGGGCAATGGGGGTCAAGTGCCCAGGGTCACACAGCTGGGAAGTGTCAGAGGCTGGATTTGAACCTAGGACCTCTAGTCTCTAGGCCTGGCTCTCAATCCACTGAGCCACCCAGCTGCCCCAGAACATATTTATTACATAAACAGGAAAAAAAAATCTTATGAAGGAAATAAAGTGGAAGATGGCATGTTTTGACCTGCAGTTCTTTCTTTGGCTGTGGGCATTCTTCATTGTAGGTCCTTTGTGGATATATTGGGAATTTGCTTTGCTGATAATAGTTTAGTCCTTCACAGTTGATTATTGTAAAATATTTCTACTATCATATACATTGTTCTAGTTCTGCTCCCTTAACTTTTATCACTTCATATATGTCTTTCCAGATTTTCTGAACGTATCCTGTTTGTCATTTTTCATGATGCAATTGTATTTCATTAAAACCACATATCACAACTTGTTCATTTGTTTCCTAGGTGATGGACAATCCCTCGGTTTCCAATTCTTTGCCACTACAAAAAGAACTGCTAAAAATATTTTGGCTCAGATTGATCCTTTTCCCTTATGTCTGATCTCTTTGGCAAATAGACCCCATAATGGTTTTGCCTGGGTCAAAGGATACACATAGTTTTATGGCCCTTTGAACATGATTCTGGATTGCTTTCCAGAATGGTTGTATCAGTTCACAGTTCCACCAACAGTGTCCCAATTTTCCTACATTTCCTCCCACATTTATAATTTTTCTTTTTGATTATGTTAGCCACTCTAATAGGTCTGAGGTAGCATATGAATTTTCTTAATTTGCATTTTTCTTATCAGTAGTGATTTGGAGCATGTTTTCATATGACTATAGTTTTAATTTCTTTCTCTGAGAATTGCTTATTTGTATCTTTTGTACCATTTTTCAATTAGGGAATGCTTTGTATCCTTATGAATTTGATGTAGTTCCCTTTATATTTGAGAAATGAGGTCTTTTATTAGAGACACTTGCTATACAATTTTCCCCCAATTTTAAAATTTCTCTTCCAATATTGGTTCCATTGTTTTCTTTGTACAAAATTTTTTAAGTTTAATGTAATTAAGATATTTTATTTCATTTTTTCATAATGCTCTCTGTGTCTTATTTGGTCATAAATTCTTCCCTTGTCCATAAGTCTGATTGGTAAACTTTTCCATGTTCCCCTATTTTGCTTATGGTGTCACCTTTTATTTCTAAAATAAGTATCTATTTTGACTATTCTGATGTATGGTGTGAGATGCTGCCATCACTGCTTTCTGGTTTTTGTTAGATAGTGAGTTCTTCCCTCACAAAGCTCAGATCTTTTGATTTATTGGGCATTAACAACTATGTGTTGATTACCTAACTTATTCCATTGATCTATTCAATTCTTAGCCAGTACTGATTATTTTGATGATTACTGCATGATAGTATAGTTTGACATCTGGTATGGCTAGGCCCCTCCTTCCTTCATTTTAAAAAATTGATTCCCTAATATTCTTGGCCTTTTGTTCTTCCAGATGAATTTTATTTTTTTTTTCTAGGTGTATGAAATGATTTTTGGGTAGTTTGATTGGTATGATGCTCAATAGGTAAATTAACTTAGGTAGAATTCTTTTTTATTATATTGGCTTGGCCTATGATGAAATGATAATTTGCACAGCAATATGGAAAGCAAGATGATGGACAGTTACCTGATTAGCACGTAGAATGAACTGAGCCTGGGAGAAGGTACCGTGTGCCAGGACAGTTGAAGCTCAGGTGTATAAGGAAGGATTTGAACTGGGAGATCATCTCAATCTGAGATATTGGGGAAGTGGGAGGTTGTGGTGAGGGTAGGCGCTATAGGTCAACTTGAGTTACCAGCAACCTGCACCAACCAATTTCACAGTCCCATATCCTGTGTTATCCTTATACTGAATAAACTGATCCTGATTCATTCACCAAGAAGAAGCAACAACATCTAACAGCAAAGTAACCTGATTTGGGTTGAACTCAGTCTGGCATTGCCAGTTAGCAATTGATAACTCACAAGCCTGACTACTAACAATTCAGGTACCAGCTTTTATCATCATTAGCTTAGGTTAAGGACTTCCTGTTTCCCTCCTTCCCAGTCATTACCCTGCTTCCCCTTGTAAGCCTGTTAACATTAAA
This sequence comes from Gracilinanus agilis, assembly GCF_016433145.1. Classification (NCBI taxonomy): domain Eukaryota; kingdom Metazoa; phylum Chordata; class Mammalia; order Didelphimorphia; family Didelphidae; genus Gracilinanus; species Gracilinanus agilis. The sequence continues at coordinate 562,461,280 of NC_058131.1, read as the reverse complement.
TCTTTAACCTAGATTTGGTGTTAACTCTATCTTAGGGCTTAGTGATTATGTCCTTGGGACATTTGAGGGAAAGGAGAACAATATCAATCATAACAAAATATAATCAGCAGTCAACTTTAGTGTTATCCTTTCTAGGCCAGAATAGTCAGTAAGAAGTAACTGTACAGTCCTAATCACAGATTCATTTGGCTGGCTATTCTGGGACACTGTTATTCTGAAGTTGAGTTCAGTAGATTCACAACAGCTATTTCTGTGGAGTCCTTTGTGTTTCACTATCAACTCAAGTGTTAACACTTTGGTATCACCCACACCCTCAGCTTCAGCTCCTCATAACACCAGGATCTTTATAACACCTATCCATGAGCATTTGTTGTTTTTCTAATTGTTTAGGCCTGACTATATGAACAATGTTTTTGAAATTGTGTTCCTGTAATTGCTGTTTTTATTTTGGTATGTATACCCCCAGTATAATATTAAATATAGTGGTTATAATAGGCATCCTTGCTTCACAATTGATCTTATTGGGAATGGTTCTAGTTTATTCAAATTACAGATAATGCTTGCTGATGGTTTTAGGTAGATCCCATTTATCATTTTAAGGAAAGCTCCATTTATTCCAGTGTTTTGTAATGTTTTTATAAGGAATGGATGTTGTATTTTGTCAAGTCTTTTCTTTGTCTATTGAAATAATCACATGGTTTCAATTAGATTTGTTACAGATATGGTCAGTTATGCTGACCATTTTCCTGATATTGAAGCATCCGTGCATTCCTGATATAAAACTTATGGGAGCATGGTGATTCTTGTGATGCTGTAATCTCCTTGCTAATATTTTATTTAAAATTTTAGCATCAGTGCTTATTAGGGAGATTGATCTAGAGTTTTTTTGTTTTACCTCTAACTGGTTTTGTATTAGTACCATATTTGTGGCATAAAGAGTTTGAAGGATTCCTTCTTCCTACATTTTTCCAAATAGTTTATGTAGTATTGGAGTTAATTGTTCTTTGGGTGTTTGGTACAATTTACTTGTGAATCTGTTTGGCCCTGGGGCCTTTTTCTTAGGGAATTCTTTGATCGTTTGTTCAATATTTTTTTTTTAGTGATAGGCTTACAGTTGTTACCCCCTCCTCCCATTATCACCTCCCCCCAATTCACCCTCTTTTTTTGTCCATATCGCTCTCCTATTTATCTTATTTCTTTCTACATTCTACTGCTCTACAGGTTAGTGTAAATTTCTATAGCTGATTGAGTGTGAGTGTTATTTCTACTTTGAGTTAATTCTCATGAGAGTAAGGTTGAAACACAGCCAGCCACCTGCCCCATTTCCCCCTCTACTGTATTGACTCTTTTGTGCCCCTTCTTGAGAAGTAGTTTGCCCTCTTCAGTCTCTCTAGTTCTCTTCTTTCCGTATTTTTCTCTTTCTTGTTCCTTGATTTTTTAAAATATCAGCCTTATTCTATTTAGCTTCTTTACTCCTTTATACTCCTTTTCATTGCTCTAATACTGATAAAGTTCTTAAGTATCTTAGGTATCTTGCATACTTTAAGTACCTTAAGTATCTCAGTTATTTTCCCAGGTATCAATGTGCTCCATTCACCCTTAACTGAGATGCTTATATTTTCAGTTTATCTTTTCATGTTTCTCTTTAGTGTCGATTTTGCTTGTCACATTTTTCTGTTCAGCTCTGTTTTTTTGGTCAGGAAAGTCTAAATTTCCATTATTTTGTTAAATGTCAATTTTTTTTCTCCTGTTAGATTATGCTTGGTTTTCCTGGGTTTGTAACTCTTGTTTGTAGTCCTAAATCCTTTGCCTTTTGGAATATATTCTTTGCCTTTTGGTTCTTTAACATAGAAGCTCTAATCCTGATTGTGCTCCACTATATTTGAATTGCTTCCTTGTAGTACTTTTTCCTTGGCCTCAGAGTTATGGGATTTGTGTATAATAGTCCCGGGGTATTTTATTTTCTGGTTTTTTTCAGTGAGTAATTGATGGATTCTTTCACTTTCTATTTTTACCTTTGTTCAAAGATATAAGGACAATTTCTTCTGAGGATTTGTTGTAATATAGAGTCCAAGCCCTTTTTTTGATCATGGCCTTCAGGTATTCTGATGATTCTTAGATGATTCTGTATCTATTTTTCAGGTCAGTTGTTTTTCCTAGATTTTTCTATTTTCATACTTTTGATTTTTTTTGTCTTATTGTTTCCTAATGTCTTATGGATTTTATTTGTCCATTGTGTTTCTGTTGACAGGGTCATCCTCCTTGCTTTTTCTGGGGAGGTTTGAAGGTGTTTTGTCCAGCTAGATTTAGCTTCCTATGTTGTCAGTTTCCCTGTTGTTTAATGGGCTGGGCCGTTCCCTGCTCTGTTGCATCCATGCCTCTGCCAAGTGGATTGGGCTAGGCAGGTCCCCTGCTCTGGGTTTTGCTTCCTCTGGCACTCACTTCCTCACCCCCTTCCAGCTCTTATTTGAACTCCTGATCTGAATTTCAGTCATTGTAATGAAAGGCTGTTGTTGAATCAGCTACTCTCTATTAGCTGGGAATACCTGCTGTTTCAGAGTGACAGACATGTGGTCTTTCCTTTGGTTTGGGATTCTTGCCCTGATTATTTTTTGCAGGATTAAGAATGAACTAAAAGCCCAAACTCAAACCCTGCTTTGCTCCTGTGATTTGAGCCACTCTTGCTGCTGCTTTCTTTTGGATTTGCTTCTTTTTTCTTAACATCTCCCATCCTCCAATGTCTTTCACTGCTTCTTACTCTGGACACCCCTGGGTGCAGGTCTGCCCCATTCTGTGACTTGGAACTGATAGTGGGCAATAGAGTTGCTGCTTAACACTGTCATAGTTGTGGGACCTTCTCTTACCTTTGTGCACACCCTCTCCCTGCAGCTGGAATGTTTTCCTGTGGTATATCCCTAGCCAGACACTTTTCCCTGTGTCCATAGTCCTTTCTATCTTGAAAAATGACTTACTGTGACCTTTTCTTGGAATTCTCCATCAGTATATGGCCTATATGGCATGCAGAGACCTCTGTGGGCAAGCACAGGCCCCTGGCTTGGCCAGCTAGGAGCCTGGCCCCCACCTCTGAACTCAGAAGATGGGGCACTAGAGCTTCTCTTCACCTTCCAGGTGGACTTGGGCCCTGGCTTGGCTAGACTACAGCCCTGCTAGCTGTGGTGGAGTTCAGCAGGGGTGGCAGCCCTGACCCAACTCCAAACAGGGGTGGTGGGGAGTGGGTAGTGGTAGTGGCATATAGTGGGGGGGGGCAGGGCATGGCACACAGTGGTGGGGTGGGTCTCAGCAAGCAGTCTGTGTGGGTTGGGGCATGGCACAGGGTCCCTAAAAATTTTGCCATCACTGGCCTTTCTAAATCTGTTTGGAGGGATTTGGGGAGGGGGATGGGTTGAAGCACAATACAGTTTTTTATATTAACTCATTCTGGCTCCACCTCCTCTCTTCCTTCTTAACTTTCATATATAATCAGTTGTCCAGTCAAACCTATCAATAGATCTCTTGAATCTGTCCCCTCCTTCTACCTAAACAAAGTCAACCTGAATTAAAGAGAACTACCAAAACAGTGATAATAAAGGGTCTTTAATTGAGGTTTAGGAGATTGCAATCTGAGATTGCCACATAGTGATTGCCACATAGTTTTGGGATGCAAGGGCTCCCCAGAGTAAGGGTTAAAGAATCTCTTGTGAGATAGCCTCAAGAGTTTATATAACATCTAAAAGACCACAGAGGAGGCTAGGGAGATTGGAAGGGGCAAGATTTTCCTTAGGAATTTGAAGCTCTGGGAATTAGCAAGAGAGCCCATGTTCAGTTATAGTCACATTTGACATCAGTTTCTACTCTGTTCAGAACCTTATTACCTATGTCCTTGACCATGCCAGTATTTTCCTAATTGTTTCAGTTCCTACCCAGTCCATTTTTTCCTCCATTTCCACATAGTTAGCAACATTGTATCCCTGAAACATAGATATGACCCCTTAACACCATTTCTAAAAAATGCCTCTGGAATAAAATATAAAATCTTCAACCTAATCTTTAAAACTCTCTATAATCTAGCTCCTACCTGTCATTCTATCCTTATTTTAGATGACGCTATCAAATGTCTGCCTTATTTCTCCCAATCTCATACTCTGTCCTTCCATTGTACCCTTTTGAATCCATATTTGGTAGTTAATAAATTGTCTTTCATATTAGGTCTGTCTTATCCCTAGAAATTTCTATGTATATATTTTCATTTAATTTTTTTGTATTTGTTTTTCTTCCCAATAGAATGTAATTTCTTGAGGCTAGAGGCTCTTATTTTTTCTCATTCTTGCTCCTAAATCAGTATCCAGTATGTAGTAGACACTTACTAAATGCCTGCTGAATTTAACTTATTTTATACAGATTTCCTTTTATCATCTGTTTCTTCTAGTTAAAGTACCTTACTAGTGTCCTCCTGTGTATAGTACTCAGTTCAGGCCTCACTAAACTCTGCCTAATCCCCCTGTCTGGAATGTCTTTTCTTCTGCCTCTCATAAAATCCCTATCTTGGGTAGTATTTTCTCCATAAAGTCCTTTTCTAGGATCCTTATCAGTGCTTTCTTTTTTACATTGCTTTCTGTTTACTCATGTACATACACATTGTATCCTTTCTGTAATATAAACTCTATGAAGGAAGAGATCATTTAATTTTTGTCTCATCCCCTGCCCTGAGGCAATGTGGTACTATGACAGTAATACTAGATTTGGAGTCAGAAGATCTAGGTTTGAATACTGTCTCTCTATAAGAATCTACTTTTGTATAGCCTTGTGCAAGCTAATATTAATCTCCCTGAGCTCTAGTTTCCTCATCTATAAAATGGAAAGGTTAGAACAGATCACCTATAAGGTTCTTTATTCCTCTAAATGTCTGATTCTGTGAATTAAGCCACAATCTTCTGTCATACTTGACCAGTAATAGACAACAGGAAGGGATAATTTTTTTTGTATCCTCAATTATCTATCACGATGCCTTACAATAGTAGTTGCCTAATGTTGATTTGATTGAATTTTACATTGTTGACCATCTCCTTTTTTGATGTCTCTTTCATTGGCTTCTGTGACATTGTATTGCAATAGTTTTCTTCCTATTTCTCTGTTTGCTCCTTTTCTTTTTCCTTCATTGGTCACCTGTCTTCCTTGACTTCCCAAAACTTCACCTAACTTGTTTATTTGGGTGTCTCATCTTTATTTATGGACCATACTTCATTTATTTGCCTTAGTACTAAAACATAATTTTCCAATACCTATCTCCAACTCTGTATCTTAATGGTACTTCAAATTCAAGATCCAAAATTGAACTCATTTTTTCCTTGTCTTTTATACCTTTCCCTGTTGCTTATGTAGGCTTCTTTATGTTTTTCTGTTCAAAAATTTTCACTGGTTCCTTATTGCCCCACTAACGCCCCAAACTGGCCCTATCCTACATTTCTAGCCTTATAATTTCTTATTGTACACCTGGTTTCTAGCTGATTTTGACTTAAGAGTTAAACCTAAAAATACATCCTAAAAGAATGCTTTGCTCTCTCATATGTACCCTCCCCTTTCCCCCGCATTTGTCCTTTAAGGTCTAATACAAATGAACTCTTCAGTTAATGGACTAGGTATGTCTTTCTGAGCAATAGTAGAAATATAGAAATGAATGAATTTGGACTCTTTTCTCATATTTTGTCAGTAAGTTAAATTTTTATTGGAACCATGCTGAATATTGAAGTGAGAAGAATATCTACAGTAGTGAATGGCTAGTGAGTTAGATGCCAAATTATGAAGACATGTTTCAACTCTGACACAAATGGTTGTATGATCAGTGCATTACTTAACTTTTCACTGTTTTAGGCAACTCTGGAAAATTAAAAATTGCTGACAAAATGCCTGCCTTGGTAGAGGAAGTTCCTTACCAAGACAACCCTATATTATTGAAATCATGAGTTTGTCTAAATTATCCTGATCTCTGTAATTATCCCTATATATTGAAGTATCTTAGAATTATTGTTTGGAGATATATACATAAACAGTAGTTTTGGAGAGGAAATAAGTGAGTGTTTAGATAGATATCCATTATTTGAAATACTGCTTTTTAAAATGTTTGACTATTTTGTATAGTTAATTTCAAGTTACGAATTCTGTTCAAGCCTCACAGATACTGAGATAACAATTGAGAATCCTTAAGGTAAAGCAAGATTATGAACCATGGCATTTTCAAATTGAAAATTATTATCCTTCAAATGGAAGCCAATATATAGACTTCTGCATCTTAGAAATGATATGAGGGAGTAAGCCAGGGAAAGAAGTTAACATGGTATATAAGCTGCAGTTGGAAAGCATTATTTACTTTGGGGCAGTGTCTCTTGGGGGAGTTATAATCTTTCTGTCTCATGGAAGATTGGAGAGGGAATGGTACAAGAAAAAAAGGTTAAAACTTTTTTCCCCATAGGGAAGAGAGTAGAATGAGATGCAATTTCGAAGAACTGTTGCTTCTTTTCTTCCAGATTTCTTTGAACTTAAATTGCTTCTGTTTGTGGGAACTGATGGCTTTGTTGAATATATTTTTATTTGTCTTTGATCTCAAATTTTGAATTGTTTCTTTCAGTTCTTTAATTTTAATTCTGATATTACAACAGAGTTTAAGGACATTAAGACAGATTATAATGTCTTTTGTTATGATTTTACTGGGAAACAGATAACATTATAAGCAAAATAGTATGTTATCAAACAGTATTAATACAATTTGACTTGGTTTTTAACATGTTTTGATACTCATATTTTGTAGTTAGAGAACTATCCAGGTGTGATCAAAAGAATACTAGCACAGAAATCAAGAGAATATATCTTTCCAGACCTCAATTTCCTTATCAGGAAATGAAGGCATTGGAATGGATGTCAGAGAATTTCAAGTTCTAACATTGTAATTATTTATAAATTGGTTCCTTTCTTCAGAGAGTTCTTCTCAATTGCTTATTCTTTAATATCTTGTTAAATCCTATAGATTATTTTTTGATAACTCTCCTAATCACAATAGATTTACTCAGTTGCCTTCTAGTACCCTAGCTTTTTTAAGGGTGTGAATGTGTGGGAGGGTTTGTTGACTAGTTCACAAAATGAACTGCTATACATTTTCCTTTCTTTTCACTGCGGGGGATGAGTAAACTTTTATTGTAGAATTTTAGAGCTAGAAGAAACTGGACATCTTGGTATAGGTGAGGAAACAGTAATGGGTAAGTGATGGTGTCCTTAATCTTGTACAGTGAGCTACTGCCATTTCCACCCTAACAGTCAAGATTTGAGAGAGAGAGAGAGAGAGAGAGTGTGTGTGTGAGTGAGTGTAGAGTGTATTGAGGGGGGTGCTTAGGGGGAAGGGGAATGTAGCTGGAACTAAGTGAAGTCTGAATTGGAGTCACCTCCTCCATAACTGTAGCCCCCTATCACTATGAGACTAGATGGGGTCCTCTTGTAAAAGCAGGAGACCCTGGAAGTGTGTGTTGCCATTGAGGGGCTGAAGAAATGAAACCCCCTCAAGGAGAAGTGAGTGATACCCCGATTCAGTGTTGGTGCCAGTCAGGGTACACACAAACCTCCCCCTTCCTCACAGCAGGTGGTTTGGCTAAAGGAGGAGATCCGATTGACCAGGCTGTTGCACCACCTCCCAATATAGTCTTCCTCAATGGAACTAACACAGATCTGTTCTGTTGAGGTTTATTCTGGTTCAAGGAGGGTAGAGGGAAATGAGGAAGGCTATTTATAGAAAGGGGGGCACAAGGATCCCCAAGTCAGGTCTGTTGCTCTGGCGAGTCCCACCGAGTCTCAATCCCGAAGGAGAGTCGGGTCTCTCTCAAACCAGATTTTCTCTTGCCCAACCCTGCTAATGTTATTGTCTACAAGCTATATTGGTTAATAGTTTAGGTGGGATATTGTAGGCCAAAGACCCAAGGCAAGGAGGGTTCAGGGAACTGCTCTCTGAAGGAGTCTAGCACCCCAAACTTCATTCAGCACTGCTAAGGGTCTAGGGTTTTTTTTAACAGGAAGCCAAGATGTCACTGGAGCAGGTCTCCTTTTCAGGTCTGGAAACCAAAGGTCTCTTCAGGAGATCACAGAGCTCGGATCCGCGTCCTTCCTCTCTAGCTCAAATCCCTGAAAGACCCCTGCTTAGGGTCTCCTCTCCCAGAAGTCTCTCTGCTGTTCCAATGGTCACTTGGACTCTCCTTCACCCCAATATTCCAAGGTTCTTTCAAAATGTCTTTGCCTTGCCTCATTCTTACAAGAGCAAGAGAGAGCAAGCGAGTATAATGTCCTTAATATAATATCAGACCAGTAGCTGGTCTGCGCCTTCTGATAAAATTTCCTTAGTCTAGCACTTTAAAATTTTCCAGGCTCTGACTTCTGTTCTCTTTTACCTTCCTTATAATATATGTAAGAAATGAAAACGAACTGAAATAGTTATTTGTAAGTTTTCAAGTATTTGATCAGTATTTTCTCTTTTTTTCAGGTCAGTATGGAAACCCATTAAATAAGCACATTAGACATTATGAAGGATTATCTTATGATGTGGATTCATTACACCAAAAACACCAGCGTGCCAAAAGAGCAGTCTCACATGAAGATCAGTTTTTACGCCTGGATTTCCATGCTCATGGAAGGTGAATAAATTTATTGAAATCTTTTGTTTTCACATCACTTAAATTTACATTGTATTCTTCCCTCTCTCAGAGAGCTATCTCATGTATTAAAAATTTTTTTTTAAAGAAAAAGAGAAGAGAAAAAAAACCCTGAAAATTGGGCAGTACATTTGAAAAAGAAAGCACAAAATAAATTAGTTGTTTCATACATTTGTATCTACCACTTTTGCAAGGAAGTTGGGAGAAGTGTTTTCTTATTTCTTTGTGGCCATACTTGTTTTCTATAATTTTCCAAAATGAATTAAGGTCTTTCTTTTTTGTGTCTTGTTTCATTTGAATTAATTTTTATATAACCATCATGTAAAAGCAAAAATTTTCCCTTAATTTTTTTCCCCAACAAAAAATGGGTAATATTTGAAAATTTGGCTAATATACATTTAAAATCTTGCCTTCTTAATAGGTTGTCCATGTCATATTATTGAAGATATAATAAAGATTTAAAATGTCTGAACTTAAATAAGTATTATGATTTATAGTATCAAAAACCTTAAAATTCAAAGGAAATTATTTTAGGCAAAATTTCTAAACACTTTTACCTTCGGCCTAAGAATTGATACTAAGTTTTGATTCCAAGGAGAAGAGCAGCTAGGAAATGGGGGATTAATGACTTGTCCAGGGTCATACAGCTAAAAACTCTGTGAGGTCAGATTTGAATTGGATCTCCCATCTCCAGGCCTGACTATCCACTGAGCCACTAGCTGCCCCATTTTGGGGAAGTTTTTAACCATTATATAACTATATTAATGTGTATATATGCATATAGTTATATTTATATATGCATGGAATTGGTATTTAAATTCCATTAAAGCTGGAATCAAAAGATAATACTTTTTAGTGCCTCTTCTGTCAAGTTAATTCAGTTTCTTTTTATAAATGAGAATCTTGAATACTACCTGCATTATAGACCTGACTACTGCAAAATCAGAATTTTTATGAGACTTCATTTTTCCATTGTTCTCTCAGCCACTCCAGGATAAAACATTGGAGTCATTTTTGGGTTCTTTTCTTTTCTCCCACAATCCAGTCATTTGCAAAATCTTATCTGTTCTTTTGAAACGGTTGATTCCTTTTTACCTAGCTCACCTCCAGTATTCAAGCCCTATCACTTTAAGCCTAAATTATTGCAAAAACTTCCTAATTGATTGCTTTGCCTTTGGTCTTATCTCACCCTTCATTTTGTTTTGTATACTTTTTTTGGGTTACTCTTTATTAAAAAATCATCTTTATGATGTCATACTATTGAAAATACTTCTGTAACTTTCGTGTCCCAGATTCTTATTGTGGTCCTCTGCATTTTGTTCTTAACTGATCATTCTATATTTCTATTAACATTTTTTAAAATCATTGTCACTTTATCCCTTTGTCCTTTCCTGTAACAAAGAACAGTCGCTAAATGTTTCAATAAACACATTGACCATGTCTGAATAGTATTTTGCATTAGTGGTCCCACATCTCTTTATCTAGAGAAGGGGAGTATATTTCATCATCAACAACAAAAGGCCTCTCAAATTTAAATTTGTTTTCACAGTATTCTGAATTCTGATTTTTTAGTGTTTTCTTTAATGTAATTTCTGTATTAATACAAGTAATTGTTCTTAAGCTTTTCTGTATTTATAGTTTTATATGGAAGAATAATAATGTATTTAGAGACCATATTTTCTTGATACATTCTCTCATTGATTTGACACGGTTTCTTTTTGCTACCACAAACATTTATGGTCTCGTGTAAAATCTGATTCAGATTGTTTACTGTCTCAGGGGGAAAGGAGAGGAGGGAGAGAAATTGGGATTCAAAATTAAAAAAGAAAACAAACAATGAATGTCAAAAATTGTTTATATATAATTGTGGAAAAATAAACTTAGAAAAACTATACTATTGCTATTTTGATACAAAGAGCCAATTTTTATTTCCTCTTAAAAATAAGTTTTATTGATTTTTTTTTTTGCTTTTACATCAATTATTTGTGGAAGTTATTTGTTTTATTGTACCCCCATTTATAAAAAAGAAAAACAGTCCAACTGAATCCTGTATCATTCCTTTCTGTTCTCCTAATCAATTGTGGTCTGATCTTTTCAAATTTTGCTTTACCTATCCATTAGGAGTTTATTATGGCATATTGTGTTCAGTGCTAGTCTAAACCTAATTTCTGCCAAACTACTTGAAAATTTTTCCTGTAGTTTTCATAAAATTAGCTTTTCTTCTATCTCTTCTAATCTTCCTTTACTTGCCTCAGATAGTTTGGGTTCTTGTAGTTTCATGAACATGGTATTGCCATATTTTATTGCCAATGTGTCCTACTTGTCTGATCTACTTTGCTGTTTTATAAATAATGCTGAATAGTTTCTGTGATAATTGCTTCATATCATAATTTGAGATCTAGTCATACTAGGCCCTCAGGAAACCCAGAATAGACAGCTAAGTGGTGGTGGTGGTGATGAACTAGATGGAATGCTGGACTTGGCGCTCAAAAAACCTGAATTCAGATCTGTCCTCAGACTTTGGGCAAATTGTTTAACCTGTTTGCCTCAATTTTGTCATCTTTGAAATGAGGATAATAATAGCATTTACCTTTTCAGAATTATTTGGATAAAATGAGTGTCTGTGTGTATGTATGTATGTGTGTATATATATGTATGTGTGTGTGTGTGTGTGTGTGTGTGTATGTATGCATGCTAGGTATTATTGGAATTTCTTTGTTCCTTTATTTCCCTTGAAACTTTAGACCTTTTTGTTCTTTCAGATGAATTTTTTGTTTTGTTTTGTTTAGTAATGCCATGACAGTTTTCATGGAATTTGTGAATCAGTTGTATAATTAGAAATCTTGAACCTTTGGACTTTATCTCCCAGAATCCTTTTCCCTTTGTCTACATAGCATCCTTACATGTTATACATAAGTTTGCTGTAACCCTGCCTTTTTGGGCTCTTCATCCTGTGCTCTCCACCTTATGTTCTTCTCACGTGACCATGGCTGGGTTAACTCCTTCTTTACTCTAGCTTTTTTATTTTCTTTTATCTTATTAAATATAATCCTTGGAGTTATTGTATATTAATTTTTAAGCTTATATTTATGGCAACCATGAAGGGATAGAATTCTCAAAAAAGTTTTTTTAAGTCTTGGAGAAAAGAATAGAGAGTAGATAAATTTTGCAAGCCATGTTTTCTCCAGTTGCCTGAAGCCCTAGCCGTAAGTTCATTGCTCTGCCCATATAGGTGGTACTGACCCTGTCTCTAGGGGAAATGACTGGACAGATACTGGTGCAAAGCTAGCAGTCATAGAAGGTCCTGAATTAATTTTAACCTTGACAACAAAAAATGAATCAGATTTATCACTTTCCTATAACGAAAAGGAAGTGGAGAAATGGAAGCAAAAATTTAAAGCAAAACAGATTAATGGAGTGTGGGTGTCATCTGAAGGAAAACCCTTGTTCCCTAGAAGTTTTTATTAACAAATTTGCCAATTTGTGCAAAAAATGGTCACTTTGGCACCCAGGGCATTGTTGACTCTGTTAAAAGAGTATGGATAGCCCCTGGTATAACTACTATAGCCTCTAAAGTGTGTATAGCCTGCCCTACCTGCCAAGTGTTTAACCAACACACCTTTCATGGCAAAGCATTTGGTGGGCATCCTCTGGGTTATACACCGTTTGAACATCTTCAAATAGATTACATAACTTGCCTAAGGCTAGGCAGTATAAATTTTGTCTAGTCATAGTGAATCAACTGACTAGATGGCTTGGAAGCATTTCCTACTGCCTAAGCCACAGTGACTTTTGTTGCCAGGGTACTCTTTTTTTTTTAAATTTTTAGAAAAATTTTCCGTGGTTACATGATTCATGTTCTTACTTTCCCCTTCATCCCCCTTTCACCCCCTCCCCCATAGATGACGCGTGTTTCCACTGGTTTTAACATGTGCCATCTATCAGGACCTATTTCCATATTATTGATAGTTGCATCGGTGTGGTTGGTTTGAGTCTACATCCCCAATCATGTCCACATCAACCCATGTGTTCAAGCAGTAGTTTTTCTTCTATGTTTCCACTCCTGTAGTTCTTCCTCTGAATGTAGGTAGTATTCTTTTCCATAAGTCCCTCAGAATTGTCCTGGGTCATTGCATAGCTGCTAGTACAGAAGTCCATTACATTTGATTTTACCACAGTGTATCAATCTCTGTGTACAATGTCCTTTTGGCTCTGCTCCTTTTACTCTGCATCAATTCCTGGAATTCTTTCCAGTTCACATCCATGGTACTCTTAAAAGAGATTGTTCCTCATTTTGGCCTGCCTGCACATATTGATTCGGATGGGGGAAGTCATTTTACCGATTCAGTTTTATCATGTATTCTTGTTTGGGGGATAACTCCCAAATTCCATGTACCATATCATCCCCAGAGCTCAGGCCAAGTTGAAAGAATGAAGAGAGAACTTAAAACTATCACTGGTAAATTATTCACTGAATAATTTCTGAAATTCTCCCTCTGGCCCTATTTTTTCTTAGAAGCAGGCCCAAGGGAGATCTACACATCTCACCATTTGAGATGCTTTTTGAACACAGTTTAAAATTATATTTTTATTATAATGACAATGCTACTATGAATATTGAATATTTCACTAATTATGAATTTTTTCTTATTTGTATTTAAATCTTACATTCGTCTTGATAGGTAAATATTGGGGATAGAGGTGTGCTATAATCTCATAGTTACTTCAACATATATTTGATTGTTTTTGACTCATATTATCATGATATTATTCAGTCTTAATTTCTATATATATATACGTGTTTTCTTTAAAGGATGCTAGGCATAGTGTTAGGTGTGGGAAATACAAACACAATGAATTAAATAATTATTACTTGAGAGGAATTTATATTTTAATGGAGAAACAAGTACATAAAATTTTATATAATAGAAATAAAGACTATAAATAAATGTCATTAGAGAGGGAGAATACTAGTACATAGATATCAACAAAGGCTTCATCTAGAAGTGTTGCTTGGGCTCTATTTTGAGGGAAAGCAGGACTTCTGTGAGGGTGGAGGTGAATAGAGGTTGTATTCCAGGTGTGAAGGTACAGCTAGAAGACATAATATTGGGAGAAGGAATATCATGTATAAGGAGAAAATGAGTTTTATTGGATCAAAATAAACAGAATGCAGAAGTATATCCAGGTTGTAAAGTGTTTCGAAAGCTAAACTTTGAAACTTGTCAGGATGTTTTGCTTATGGCCAATAATAACATTTCTGTTTCTTTATATATTCACATAGTCAGAGCCTGATCATTAGAATAAGAATTTTCATTTATGCCCAACTCAAGTTTTGATAGTTACTACCAATGTGACTTTCGGCAGATGTGATTTAATTTTTCTGAACCTATCTTTTTTTCCTCACCTTTTAAATAAGGGTTAGACCCAGTGGAATTGCTCGTCAGCTCAGGGAGTGGGGTGGGAATAACGTGAATTATGTAACCATGGAAAAATATTCTAAAATTTAGAATCTAAACAAACAAATAAAATAAATAAGCATTAGATTTAATGATCTTTAAGATCCATTTCAACTTGCAACCCTGTGATGCTGTGACTAGGGAAAGAACACAAGGAAAACTTCCCTTTCCTTCTCCTGTTGGGAGAAGATCAGATACTGAATGTTGAGGCACTTGCCTGAACTGTATAGCTTATATAACTTAGTATAACTTAGGAGTGGACTCCCAAGACACTGAAACTTATAACCTTTAAGACTAGTTCTGGCACTTGAAATAGAGAAATAAGCAGAATGTATTTACATTCCCTTCATGCATATTTATGCCTAATACTTTCGTGGTCAATAAAAATTGTTAAGGTAAGTTGGTGTGGTTGTTACTAGATCTTTAGTTATTGAATTTCCTGTCTCATATTTGGGCAGCATTTTAGATTAATTAGTCTTTTATGGCCTAAACTGGCCAAGCAATCAGCAAACAATTTTCTATGAGAAAATGCGTTTTGAGTTCTAAACAATTGATTTACAAATGAACTTTTGGAATATGACTCCATTTTTTAGCACAGGATATCCTACTTAAGACAATTCCTACCCTGAAGGTAATGTTGAGTTACAATAACAAGACTGGTAATGTGAAAACAAAAATTAGAGAACAGCTGGCTGCTACCATGTGTATATACTTTGTCTACAAGTACAAACTCCATTGGAGGAGGAGTTAAGCCAGAAAACTTTTAAAAAGATAGAAATTTGATGTGGGCATTGAACAAAGTTAAGGAAAAATGGTTCTTCAGAGATAGGAGACAAAAGAAGAAGAGGTGGTTAAAGATAAATATGTTGAGATAGAGAAGAAAGGAAAAGGAAAAGCTGTTAGTGTCTATATAAATAATGAATTTCATAGTGAGAAGGTTGAATTGAAGACTTAAGGAGCAGAGAAGGTTTGAGTTAATTGTTTTGGAGAATATAATAGAGAATGAACTTGAGATAATAAAGGTTTTGTGAGGAATGTATTTAATATGAGGGGTCTTTTATGCCTGTCTAAAAGAAAAGGAAAATTTTAGGATTTTCTTAATATTGAGAAATTTTCTTACCTGTGCTGTGATCTTTGAGCAATTTACAAGCATTTTTTTCTGCCCTGGATTTGTGACTAGCAGCTCGATTCTCCTGTTCCTGCACACACTTGTGCTAGTGGTCATTCTCTTCTTTGGACTATGATTTGCGTCTGTATGTAGGCAAAAAAATAGAGTCCTGAACATAGTGTCCCAGGAAAGGGACCTATCCTTTTCACCAGTTTTCTGAACCCTCTTATCTAAGTTTGTGGACTGAGAACTCTGAAAGGTGCTGTTGCTGATTTGGTTGTCCCACGGCTTTCCCACTGCTTTTCCCAGTTGGAGGCTGCTGCAGGGAATCAGTGCTAGACCAGGCTCAACACTTCACTCTGATGTGATAGATCTTTCCTGCTGACCTTCTATATTGTCTTGGGTAGGAAAATTCTTTCATTACATCCTTTTGTAGGTTCTGCTGCTCCAGAATTTGCTTTGAAGTGTTAAAGTTGTTTGGAGGGAAATTTGTGAGTCCATGCAACCCCCTGAAAAAAGATGGTAGAAAAGAGAGCTTATTTTCTACCATGTTGACTTTACCTCTCTAAGGTATTATCTTTTGATTTGGATTCTCCTGCAATTTTTATTTTATTTTTTACTTTTTTCAGTTTTCAGTTTAATTTGATCTTATTTTATTTTTTTAATTTAATTTTTTAAAAATTAAATACTGTGTATTCGCTCCAAGGCAGAAGACTGGTAAGGGTAGGCAATGGGGGTCAAGTGACTTGCCCAGGGTCATACAGCTGGGAAGTGTCTGAGGCCATATTTGAACCCAGGACTTCCCAACTCTAGGCCCGACTTTCAATCCACTGAGCTACCCAGCTGCCCCCTGTAACGATTAAAAATGATAAAGGCTGATATTATAAGAGAAATTAATATTTTAATTGCCATGGCCATGTTGGTAAAATATATATGACCGCGCCTGACTATCCTTAAAAATGCCGCCCTTCTTTATCTCCACCCATCTTCCTCCTCTCGCATGCCAGAGAGCCCACTGAGGTAGCAAAGAGAGGACGTCTCAAGGCCGTCCGCCGAATTTAAGCTGCCCTATACGTTGGGGACATCAGAGATGTCCCCACGTCCAAAAACTGGAAACCCATTGGATCATGGGGAATGTAGTCTCAAAGTCCCCACATGTCCACAGGAAGTTTGTAAGATACTTTTAAATGGGACCTCCCTGAATTCCAAACACATATTTCCCCCTGAGATCCGGCAAAAAAAAGGGTTGTCCTTTTTTTCTTCGCTGGATCTGTAAACCTAGTCAACTTCTAAATTTCAGGAATTTGGGGATAAAAGAAATGGATAAAACTAGCTGCATTGACAAAAAGCCAATTTGGGGGCAGTCCCCTATTGCTATAAGAGTGTACATTCAAAACAAATGCATTCAACTCACTCAATTCCCCATAGTTCAAATCAACTGCACCCAAAGTTCAATTTTGATCTTTATGGTCCAGTGAAGGGTCTTCAGGCATCTTCATGGTGCCTTCACCAAACAGGTTCATTGTCTAGATTCTGGGGAGATGGCAAAATCCTTATCCTGAAATTACTCTCAAAAGAATTTAAACTTTACATTATAGATTATACATTTCCCCTTGAAATTACTCCTAAAAGAGTTAAATATACATATATTTTTACATTATCGAGTTTTAAAAACTTAACACATATCCCCCTGAGGAAAATTCTAAACAACACATTTCTCCCCTGAAAAGGGTACCTCAGGTCAGCTAAGGATACATGGCTGAGTCATGGGGGTTGTATGAAATCAATTGGCAAAAGAAATAATAAAAAAAATAATGAAATGTAAAATGCGCAAAAAAATTTTAAGGAAAATTAAACTTGGAACAGGCCTTTGAATCAAGGCCCAATTAAAGTGATTTAAGCAGTTTGCAATTACCTATTCAGGGTCAGGACTATAGAAAATTGCCATTCTCTCTCTCTCTATATATAAGAGAAATAAGGGGAACGTCTCTCTCTGGTCTGATTTGCCTTCAGCTTCTCAGGGAATGAGCCAATTAATAACCAGTCTTATGTGCTTTCCTAGGAATCTAAGTTAAAGGGGATCCTCGTTCTCTAAAATGTTAGAAAAGACTGGAACTCCAAAAAAAAACTCAAACCCCTGTTTCAAGCCTTTCAGTATTGGCATAGAACTCCTGCAATCCATGCAGATTCTCATTCAAGTTTCCATGACTTTGTGGCTCTTAGCACTTCTCCTGGAATCAGACAGAGAGGCATTAAATCACAGTCCCATGATATTTACCAATAATTGGCAGGCTACCATAGTCTCAGGATCTTCAGGTATGCATCATTATAGCAAATATATATTTGCATTAAGCTTATATCACTATAAAATCAAAAAAGGATAAATAATGATTATATATGTACTTCTAGTACCAGATGAGGAAAAAAAATTAATTTCTCTAACTAAAAATTTTAAAGAACAAATATTGCATTGCACATGTAAGGAAGAATAATAATACGTCAAAAAAAAAAATAAAAAGCTTAGAACTAGTGAAGGGTTTACAAAAATAGCAGATTCACAATGCACATTCAACTAGAGTACCATAATTTCTAATAACACATTTTAAAACAGTAAATAATGATGTTTAAAAATCATATACTTGTTACAAATTTTAAACCTTGGCTAAGATATTTTCTTAACAAACTTCTGTTACTGCCTCCATAGCAAAATCTTATATTAAAAAAACCTTCTGGTCTAAATTATCCTCAGGAATTCTAGATCCTTCTGATAGAAGTATACAGGAGCACTCTTGGCTTCCTGTTTTAAAAAAAATCCCGGGTAGGAAATTTTCATACTTCTTCTACCCATTTAAGGCAACAATTTTTTTATAATAAAATATATAAAAGCTTATCCTTTAAGACAACAATTCTTTAAATACATAAAAACCTTATCATTTATACAGAAAGGACTAGGATCTAAAGTAAAATTTAAAAGACCTCTCATAAATTACAATTTAAATCTCAAGGCATCAAAACCTCCAAGGTTTAATACAATTACCAAGATAGAATAAAACTTAAAAGACATGTGCTCCTATAAGATGTTCATAGATGGTATATATAACAGCATTGTTTTGATACAGTAAAAAATGGAACCTTAAATAAATTAGGAAATACAATATGAGTACTGGATAACAAGCTATACAGTCAAAAACCTCTTACCAGTTCTAATAGATTTTTCCATCATTGTTTGGGAGTTATAATAACTATCTCCTCAAGTATGTTGGTTACTTCCTGTTGGGGCAGTTTCCGCTTTGAACTTGAACTTTGAACTTGGCTGAAGGATCTGAGTCCTTAGGCTGCTTCCACTCTGAATGGTCACATGGGTAAGTTAGGCTGACTTCCTTGGCCTACCTTGGGATTTTCCAGACTCTCTACCTTAAGTAGGCCTCTTGCCTCTCTGATTGCTGAGGCCTTGTGGGGTGTAATCTAGTTTAATTAGCCTTTTAACCCTCTCTCTCCATCCGGGCCTCTGCAGGCCTGGACTAGCCTCTCCCTCTCTCTATTTCCCTACCTTCTACCCTTCCTAATTGTAAATAAACTACCTTAAACCTGATCCTAATTTGGGTCTATTTTAATTATGGAATCAATCTGAATTATTGATTCCTGGCGGCCATACCTTAAATAGATATCTGTATAATACCTAAAATCTCCCTCTTACACCCCTGATCTTATTTTAAAAGCAATTATTTTTCTCTCTCCCCCATTGAAGGGACCCCTCTTCCCCCAAATCTACAACACTCTTTGTTTTGAGTATGTGTAGTTGAACAATGCTAATTCCAATATTGGTTGTGTGTAAAAATGTTTCATTCTTCATCCTTAGTCTGTAACGTCTGTGAAGTGGTAGATAGCATGTTCATCAACTGACCTCTGGAATCATGACTAGCTTTATGTTGATTAGTGATCTTAAGTCTTTCATAGTTGTTATCTTTTAAATTGTTTTCCTGGTTTTATTCACTTTACTTGGCATCATTTATATAAGTTTCAAATTTTCTTTTAAAGTATTCCTTTTGTCATTTATTAGACATAATAGTATTCTATTAAATTCATATAACATATATGTGATTGGTGATTTGGACTTTAAATGATGACTATTGCAAATATTAATAACATGGAAATAGGTTTTGAATAGTGATACATGTATATCCCAGTGGGATTTCTCATTAGCTCTGGGAGGGTGAAGGGAAGAGGGGGGAGGGAAAGAACATGAATCATGTAACCATGGAAAAATATTTTAAATAAATTAATTAATAAGAAATAAATTTATATACCATAATTTGTTCTGTCATTCTTTAATTGATAGGAAACTCGATAGTTTCCAAATTTTTTGCCCCAACAAAAAGAGTTACTATAAATTTTTTGTATTTATTGGTCTTTTTCCTTTTCCTTTTCATCTATTTGGGGTATGAGCCTAGTATTGGTAATATTGGGTCAAAGTTTATTGACTTTTTTGGTGTCATTTTTAATTGCTTTTTCAGAATGATTGAAATGAATCAGCTTTTCAAAATTACTGTTAATGCATTTCTGAGATTTTATTAGCTTTTTTAAATAGCTATATTATTAGCTCATTTTGACATAACCAATTAAAATTACCTGATCTTTTCCAAATTCGTATTTTTGTATAATTTATATTTTGAACTAAAATCTTATGATTTTACCTTTCAAACCCCAAAATTAAGATATAATTTGTCATTCTAAACTTTTGTGACAAGATTACAAAAGATTTAAAATTTGTAAAAATCTATTTACCTCATTTTACAAATGAATAAATTGAGGCACTGTGGTATTTAGTGAATTGTTAAGGTTGCAGAGGTAAATAAGTAGTTGGGAAAATATTCCTTTAGGGTAGATGATTAGGAGCAGAATGGCATAAATTATATTGATCACTTAACAGGCCAACCAGCAGATATTAGATAATTCACTGGGCAAGTTCAGCAGTCCAGGGCAAAAGAAATCCCTTGTTTGTTACATATGTGGAATTGTATATGTTTTCTCTTTCCCTTACAAACTAACAGTAGAAGAATTAAACCCAGTGGAATAACGTAGAAATCTTCATTGGAAATCATTATCTATTCCATATTGAGTTTTTTTCTGTCTATATACTGTGTATTGGACAGTCATTACATTTGCCAGGAATGTTGTCACAAGTTTCCTTTCTTAGTTTAATTTTTGTGTATTTGTGTGCCTTTTTTGACCTCTCTGCTGTTGAGGATTGGCCCTTAAGTAAATTTAACCTCTGGGCAGAAGCTTTTTCAATCTGTATTTATCTCTTGAATAAGGAGGAAGAAGTTGGAGGACAGTTCAAACTATTTGAGATTACTACCACATGGAAGGAAAATGAAAACCTTACCATTGGGTTTGGAGACTATGAGGTTAGAGAGACTCTTTTTGAGTTGTCTTTGGTTTTTGCTATGGAGAAGTTATGCCTAAAAAGGAGCAACTCTTGACATATCTTTATTTCTCAACTGGTTACACTCATTTTGGACTTCTTAGACTGTTTTACCATGTTCCCAGTAAGCTTATCTTTGGGAATCTCATCATCTTACAAGATCCAATCTGTTCTGGTACTCGCACCTCTTTGGTGGTGCCTGCCTCTGTCTGACTGGAAAATAGAACTAGATACTCCTCAATGTCCATTTAAAAAGGACAGATAGGAGAGCTTAAGACATGTTAAATGTGAGTACAGTGTTATAGAGAAAATGAACTTTGATTTAAAAAGATTTAATAAACTTTCAAGTATGATTTTAAATATTAGCAGTTACTCTATTAGGTAGCATTTTACTGGTGTACTCCACCTATCTTTTCCAAATCTATTATTAAACCTGTCAGATTAATGGTTAAAATATAATTTTAATATTGGATTTTGTTTTATTTCTGCATTATTGCATTATTCATAAAATAAAATTTAGGTTCATATTTTTCCCTTTAGTCTTTTAATTAATTTTCATTTCAATCTGTCATCATTGATAATACTTGGCATGGCTACCCAAAAAAATGGCTGATTAATGAACGACTATTTATTGAGTAGCCACTGTTACCTTGTTGGTTCATTTACTCAGCAAATATTCACTAAATTTTAGATGACCATCATAGAAGTAGCATAGTATGATGATGTCTTGAAGTCAGAAAGACTTGGGTACAAATCCTGCTCCTTAAATATTTAATAGTACATGACAGTGGTTAAGTCACTTAACCTTTGTTGACTGAAATAACTCCCTAGGACTTAGCTATTAATTCCTAGGTTGTTCTCACACAGAGAGAGTATCCTATAAGTGTAATACTCCAATGTTTGTTTTAAAAAAAAGCATAAAACATAATCTTAATCCATCAAAGAACTTATAGTTAGAAAGTTAGGCATTACGTGCTAATAATGGCACAACAGTATCAAGCTTATGAAAAGATAGTATGTAATTGATTATAAAATAAGTGTTTTACATAATAGATGGATATTTAGGCAGTATGAATTGGAAAGGAAGGTTAGAGAAGTCTGAAATGATTACAGGCTTTGAATGTTTTATGGTTGAACTTGAACTCAGCTTTGAATAATGGGTAGAATTTTGATGAATAGTGTTTTTTAGTGTTTAAAATATCAATATAGAAAATTTCATTAGTTCTGAAAAAATTACCTGTATATAAAGTGTGTTGTTGTTCACTTGTTTTAGTTTGTGTTTTTAGATCTCTTTATGGTACCTTGGTAAAGATACTGGAGCAGTTTTTCATTTCCATTTCCAGTTCATTTTATAGATGAGGAAACTGAGTGAAACAGGGATTAAGTGACTTTCCCAGGTTCACTCAGCTGTTTAATGTCTAAAGCCATATTTGAACTCTGGAAGATGAGTTATTTTGCTTGTAGACCTGGCTAATCTACTGTGCTATCTGACCGCAAATGTAAAGCATAATTCTAAATTAATCTAATTTTGTACTATAAGATAAGAAAGGTAATAGTCTGACTGACTTTATTGCTAATCTGACAAATACACTGAGTAGTAGGATACAATACAATGAAACTTTGAAAGAGTTGCCTTCGAAACAGAGTGACAGATGAGCATTTCCTTTCCTTTGGCCCCCTCTTTAAAAAGTTTGCCCATCACTGTTCTAGGATAATGAATGCATTCTATTTGGTGGATTATAATTTCTTTTTTTTAACCCTTACCGTCTGTCTTAGAACTGATCTGTTCTAATACAGAAGAGCAGTAAGGGCCAGGCAATTGGGTTTAAGTGACTTTCCAGGGTCACAGCTAAGAAGTGTCTGAGGTCAAATTTGAACCCAGGTCCTCCTGACTCCAGGCCTGGCACTGTTTTCACTGAGCTATCTACCTGCCCTGGGACAATTAATATTTAAGTAAAATGCAAAAGTTTCTTGAGGTAAAATCTTATGTAGAAAGTAATATATATTGGTTCAATGAATGAAGAAGAATGAATGGTGTAGAAGAAATAGAATGTTTTCTTTCTGAGCCTTAATGGCTAAAATATATGCCTTTTAAACATATTAACTAATTAATTAATTAATCATTTTCCCCCCATCAAATAAGCTCTGTCTTATTTATTAGTTCAGTGGTTTGCTTTCAATTTTATTAATCTCTCCTTTGATTTTCAAGATTTCCAATTGTTTTAATTTGGAATTTTGTTAATTCTTTTTCTGCTTTATTAAGTTCATGCCCAATTCACTGATCTGCCTGTTTTTTAATGTGTAAGCATTTAGAAAAAATTGATGTAAGCATTTAGAGTTACAAATTTCCCCCAAGTACTGTTTTGATTGCATTCCATAAATTTTGGTATTTTCTCTCATTGTTGTTCTCTTCAATGAAATTATTGTTTGTATGATTCTTTTTTGACTCATACATTCTTTAGTAAAAGATTATTTAGTTTCCAATTAAGTTTTAGTCTTTTCTGCTGCCTTTTATTGAATGGAATTCCAATTGCAATAAATCTGAAAAGTATACATTTAATATTTCTGCTTTTCTACGTTTGGTTGTTAGGTTTTTATGTTTTCTTATATAGTCAGTATTTATGATGGTACTATGTATGCTGAGAGAATGTATATTCCTTTCAGTTCTCATTCAGTGTTCTCCAGAGGTCTATCTTATTGAATTAAAAAAAATGTTTACTTCTTTCTTGTTTATTGTTTGGTTGGATTTATCTATTTCTGTGAGAATGTTGAGTTCTCCCACTAATAAAGTTTTATTTTCTTAATTCCTCCTGTAACTTGTGTAACTTCACTTTTATAAATTTAGATACTATGTCATTTGGTGCATAAATGTTTAGTGTAGGTAATTGCTTCATTGTCTGGTATCTTTTATCAAGATGTACTTTCCTTAGCTCTTTTGATTAGATCAGTTTTAACTTTTGCTTTGTCTGAGATCATGATTGCTAACCTGCTTTTTTTAAATTTTAGCAGAGGCATAGTAGATTCTGTTCTAGCCTTTTACTCTTCTGTCTCCCTTCATTAGATATGTTTCTTGTAGGTAGCATATTGTGGGATTCTGGTTTTTAATCCACTCTGCTATCCTTTTACATTTTATGGTTCAGTTCATTGCATTCATATTGAAAGCTATGATTACTAATTATGCATTTCCCAATATTCTTTCCCCCATTTCACTTTCTTTCAGCTTTTTCCTATTAAATATTTTACTTCTGACCATCCTCTCTCCTAATGCACTCTTCCTTTTGTCTTTCCCCTTCTTTTCTCATTCTTCCTCCCCTCCTACTTTTCTGTAGGGTAAGATAGATTTATATGACTGAATGAGTGTGGATATCATTCCTGCTTGAAGCTAATTTCATTGAGTGTAAGGTTCAAGCATTGTCTGCTATCAATTTCTCACATCTTATCTGCTTTGTTGACTTTTAAGTGCTGCTTCTTGTGATATCATTTGCTCCCTTTATCTCTCTTTGTCTTTTTCCCCATTGTGTTCCTCTTAATTTTTCTTTTTGGAATATCATCCTGTCCTATTGGGCTTACTCCTTTTCTTCTATATAAGTGTAGTTCTTCTTACTGCCCTAATAGTGATAAAATTCTTAAGTACCTTAAGCATCTTGAGTACTTTAAGTGAATTAAGTATCTCACATTATCAGAGGTATCTTAATTATCACCTTCCTTTGTAGAAATATAAACAGTTTAACCTTATTGAATCCCTTAAGGGTTCACTTTTGTTTGCCTTTTTATGCTTCTCTTGATTGTTGAATTTGCTTATCTAATTTTGTCTCTTCCCCCCTCCTCCCCCCCTTTTTTTTGTTTTGGTCAAGAATATCCATTTCATTGTCAGTTTTTTCCCCTGGAGCACTATGCTCCCTTTGCTGGGTATGTGATTCTTGGTTGTGATCCTAGATCCTTTGCCTTTCAGAATATCATATTCTGCATTTTTGGTCTTTTAATGTAGAAGCTTCTGGGTCCTATGTAATCTTGACTGGGCTCCATGATATTCGAATTTCTTCCTTCTCTCTATGGTATATTTTTCTTGCCCTGGAGTTCTAGAATTAGGCTATAAGAGTCTTGAGAATTTTAGAATTGGCCTTTCAGCAGATGATCAGAGGATTCTTTGAATTTCTTTTCTTGTTCAAGAATATCAGGGAAGTTTCCCCTGATGATTTCCAATATGGTGTCCAGGCCCTTTTTGATCATGTCTTTCATGTATTCAAATGATTTTCAAATTACCTTTCCTTGATTTATTTTTTCAGATCTGTTGTTTTTCTGCTGAGATATTTCATATTTAAAATTTTTTTTTGTTCATTTTATTTTTTTTATTGTTTCTTGATATCTTATGGAGTAATTAACTTGTGTTTGACTAATTCTCATTTTTAGAGTTATTTTTCCTTGTGTTTTCCTTGACTTTCTTTTTTGCCAATTCTGCTACAATATACAATATCTAATACAATAAGGAATTGTTTTCTTTAGTTTATTTTTTAGCCTCCATTTCAATTTGGCCCGTTGTTCTTTAACTTTTTTTTAAGTTCTTCTAGGGGAACCTTTGGGGTTGGACCCCCTTTCGCACACTATCCTTTTGAGGTTTCATATGTTTTGAATATGTTTCAGTGTTTGCCATTGTCCTCTTTTGAGTTTGTAATTTCATCTTCCCTATCACAAAAGAGACGTTTTAATGCCAAGTTTTCCCTTTGACTTTGCTCATTTTTCTAGTGTATTTTTTTGTTCATTTGTTTTTGTCTGTTACTTTTCCCTCATGTTGAAATTCTGCTCTGCTCTTGGGGTAGAGGTATCACTTTTTGAAGTTTGCAATAGAGTCTGGTCCGATGCTTGGGATGTTTGGCTTTCTTTGGGATCCAGGTACACACTTTTAGCAGGTAGCATGACTGGATTTCACTTCCTCTGCTTTTGGTTTCCTTGGTGTCTTGTGAACTCAGCCAGTCCCTGCTCTGCTGGTTCATTGCTGTGAACAGTGTGAAGTGTACTTTACTGATCCTTTGTGGATCTCACACTCTTTGGACTACTCTACCTTCTTCTTTTCTTTTCTTTTCTTTTTTTGGGAAAAGGTTTGGGCAAGCTGGGAATGTGACTCATAGCTTCTAGGAGTGGACCCTATTTGTATCTTTTAAGGGAAATTAAAAAATTATTTTAAGATTTGTCATTTAAAAATTTTGTTGACAACTCCCCTTCTCTCCCCTCCCCCCAATTTTTTTTTTTACATCACCTTCATTTGTTGTTTCCCCTCCTCTATCCTGAGAGCCATCCTGGAAGGAAGCAGCTATACAATGAAGTTCATAGACCACTGGGCATGGAGTTTGGAAAATCTGAATTCAAATCCAGACTTAAATTAATGATTTAATTAACACAGTTAATATGACCCTGGGCAGGTCACTTATCTTCTTCCTGTTTCTTCAACTATAAAATGCGGATAATAAAAGCACCAAGATATCAGGATTGTTTTAAGGATCGAGTGAAATAAAACTTATAAAATTCTTAGTACAATACTGGTTAATAGACATTGTCTTCCTTTTATCTCTTTTTAAAAAAACATGTACTCTGTGCAGCTACATGACTCAGTGGGATAGAGAGCCAGACCTGGAGAGCAGAGGTCCTAGGTTCAAATCTGATTGTAGATATTTCCCAGCTATATGACCCTGGGCAAATCATTTAACCCCAATTGTCTAGCCATTACTTCTCTTCTTCCTTGGAACCAATACTTAGCATTGATTCTAAGATTCTAAGAAATGGTTGAAAAAAAAAAAAAGAATAAAGAAAAAAAGGTGAGGGGGATAGTTCCAGAGATCAACCAACAAATTTACATGTTTGACAGCATATGCAGTAGTCTATACTCATAGTACTTACCTTTGCCAATGAATTAGAGATGTACACTTTTTTCTCCCTTCTAGAATCTTCATTTAGAATCTTCAAAGCTTAGCTCATTACCACTACATGAGGCTTTTCTTGATTCTCTTCATATGTTATCTAGTTTATATTTTGCATATACTTTGGGAACACAATGTAGAGCTCTAGTAGGTAGAGATCTGGCCAAGGCTTGGAAGACTTTGTTTGAGGTCACAGCTTTGGCACAACCTAGATAATTATCTTAGGCAAATTATTTAACCTCTCAATATCCCATGCCAATTCCTTAAGACTTTTTAGGCTGAAGGAGTAAACATCCGAATTTGTAGAAGTATTCCATGTACCAACAACATCAAAGTTCTTATCCAAAAAACTTTAAAATATTTATTTTAGGTATACCATTTTTGGATGTAGACTTTGCTGTATATCTTCTTACTTTAGAATGCCACTTGAGGTAAAAAACTTTTGGAGTTTTCTTTTGTTTCCTTAACATCTAGCATAATTTCTAATGTATAAATATGTGCTTGTTAAATTATTTTTCTCCTCGAATTTTTCCTTTTAAATCACCTGCTTTTCCCTTTATAGTCGTTCTTCTTCAGAGAACCATAAATAAAACCTTATAAAATATTTTTAAAAATAAAAGAAATAATGATAAAGAGAAAGAGAAGTAAAAACCGAAGTTGGCAATACATTGAAAAATTTAATTATGTTCAGTATTCTGTGATTTTTGATATCAACCACTATAAAGCAAGGGATGAGTCACACAAAGAGTCATGTCTCTTCATCATATAACTTCTTGGACCCAAATTCTATTTCATATTTTACACCATTTAGGTTGAGTTATTTTATGGTGGTTGTACTTTCCATTTCCATTGTTAGTAGTTTGTGTGTATTGTTTCCTTGGCTGTGTTTATTTCTCTACAATCAATGTAAGTCTTCCCATTGTAAGATTAAAATTAATATCTAATAACTCCAAGTATTATGTTTTATAAGATTTATTAATAATCACTTGAAGTAAAGGAAATAAAAAGACAAAAATAAAGCCTGAGTGAAGAGAAGTTTTCCCCGATACCTATAGCTGGTGTAGAGGGGAAGAGGCGGGGATACAGAAACTTTATCTCCAAAACATAAGGACTTAATGTGAGGACTAACGTGGGATTCTGGGAAATGGAGTCCTGGGGCACAAAATTCTAATTTCACAATATCCCCCCTATGATTCCAATGGAAAAAGAGCATGTAGAAATCTCTCAGATTTACATGCCTAGTTTCCAAATGAAATCAGTACACATAACCAACTTAAAAGATCTTCAACTAGAAGTACATACAATATTGCACTTTCTAAGGGGAACTTATAATAAATTTGAGATTAGAGGGCACCTTCTCCAAACACTTTACAGTTCACTTTATACATTGGGGGAGGTAGCAAGTTTTTTATCCTAAAATTACTTTCAAAAGAATTTAAACTTTGCATTATAGGATAATACAATCCCCCCTGAGGAGAGTGCTGACAAACACATGGATCATTCTTGGATACATGACTGAGTTATGAGGGATATGAATCAATTGTCAAAACAAATAAAAAAAATCAAAAAATCCAAATAAAATGAGAAAAAATAACTTCTAGATGAAATATAAAATATAAAGACTTATGTCTAAAATTCTAAGAAAGAAAAATAAACCTATAACAGGCCCTGATTAAAGTGATTTATGTCCCATAAGCCTGTAGTAGTAATTATGCACTTACCCAATCAGCAGCCAGGACTATAGAAAATTGGCACACTATGAAAGACAAAAAAGGGACTAGATTTTGAAGCAGATGGGAAATAGCATTCCCTGATCTGATTTTACCTTTTCTCTCAGGGAGAGGGGAGCCAGAATAGCTGCCAAAGTGAGGTACTTGGTAGAAGTGTGGATCTGGCAGGAGGGAATCCTGTGTCTGATTTTGCAAAAAGCTGTTTCCTTGAACCACAAAATAAGTTCTAAGTCCCCTGTCTTGGCACAGAATCTCATCAATCCCTCGAGGATTGTTTGGTCTCCTTGACCTTCTGCTCGTTGGTACTGTGCAGGTTAATGTTGTGCTTCTTCGCACTATGAAGTGGCTCATTTTTTTTTTACATTTATTAATATTCATTTTTAACATGGTTACATGATTCATGCTCCTCCTTTCCCCTTCAACCCCCCCCTTCCCGCGCCCCCCCTACCCATGCGCATTTCCACTAGTTTTGTCATGTGTCCTTGATCAAGACCAATTTCCAAATTGTTGGTAGTTGCATTGGTGTGGTAGTTTCGAGTCTACACCCTCAATCATGTCCACCCCGACCCATGCGTTCATGCAGTTGTTTTTCCTATATGTTTCCTCTCCTGCAGTCCCTCCTCTGAATGTGGGTAGCATCTTTACCATAAATCCCTCAGAATTGTCCTGGGTCATTGCATTGCTGCTGGTTCAGAGGTCCATTACATTCGATTTTACCACAGAATGTCAGTCTCTGTGTATAGAGTTCTTCTGGCTCTGCTCCTTTCGCTCTGCATCAGTTCCCGGAGGTCTCTCCAGTTCGCCTGGAACTTCTCCAGTTTATTATTCCTTTTAGCACAATAGTATTCCATCACCCGCATATACCACAGTTTGTTCAGCCATTCCCCAATTGAAGGACATACCCTCCTTTTCCAATTTGTTGCCACCACAAAAAGCGCAGCTAT
>NC_058131.1:562300838-562427018 GCF_016433145.1 Gracilinanus agilis | reverse complement strand
CCAGATCCTGTGTGATCCTGATTGGTGCTCCTTGATATTTGAATTGTCTCTTTCTGGCTTCTTGTAAGATTTTTTCTTTTGCTTGAAAGCTTTTGAATTTGGCAATAATATTTCTAACCGATTTCTTCTCTGGGTCGAATATGGTGGGTGTTCTATGGATCCTTTCGATGTCTATATTGCCCTCTTGTTGTAGGACTTCAGGGCAATTTTGCTGAATAATTTCTTTTAGTACGGAGTCCAGGTTTCTATTAATTTCTGGGTTTTCTGGAAGACCAATTATTCTCAAATTGTCTCTTCTAGACCGGTTTTCTTGGTCTGTCACTCTCTCATTGAGATATTTCATATTTCCTTCTATTTTTTCAGTCTTTTGACTTTGTTTTATTTGTTCTTGTTGTCTTGAGAGATCATTGGTTTCTAATTGCTCGACTCTAGCCTTTAGGGACTGGTTATCGGCTATAATCTTTTGGTTTTCGGCTATAATCTTTTGGTATTCCTTTTCAATCTTGTCATTTCTGGTGTTCAATTTGCTTATCAGTTCATTTGATTTCTGAGCCTCACTTTCCAATTGCAAGATTCTACCTTTTAAACTGTTATTTTCTTGCCAGATCTCTTCCATTTTCCTCAGAATCTCAGTTTTGAACTCTTCCATAGCTTGTGAGGAGTTTTCCTTATTTGAGGAGGGTCCGGATGCTTGTTTGTTCTCCTCCTCTGTTTGCTCGGTTGTCTGGATTTTCTCTGTGTTAAAGCTGTCGAGTGTTAAAGACTTCTTCTTTTTGTTATTATTCTTTCTCTTCTGAACCTCCTGATGCTGAGTAGCCATCATTAGCCCAGCAGCTTCTCAGCTTTATCCTCGGGCTCAGTGTCTGTTCCCAATCTATTGGCTCCTGAGGTCTGAATTCTGGTTTTTTCCAAGGTCAAGCCCCCTGGTGGGCCCTCTTGCTTGATCCTCTGCTGGAGGTTTCTTTACAAGTCTCAGGGCGCTGCTTCCACAGTCGTATACCCGTCTGCACTGGTTCCCCACTTAGGCTTAGTTCTGCCTCCACCCACGCCTCTACTCAGCTGGCACTCTGCGCGCCCAGCGTCCTGCTCCGGCGCGAGCGCTCAGATTTCGCGTGCTTTTTTTGACTTAATGGGGTCCTAAGTCTTGCTGCTGTCAGGAACAGGTCCCGGAGCTGCTGATGACTCGATGGGTGCCCCAAACTTGCTCTATTTCTTTTTAGCTGGGTTCGGAGCTATAGGTGAGTGTGGAGGGGGTGGGGGTGGGGCGGTTGCTCAACTCGCGATTGAGTGAGTGAGAGCCCTTTTTAGCCTGGAAATGTCTCGATTCCACGTACCTTCCACGC
This sequence comes from Gracilinanus agilis, assembly GCF_016433145.1. Lineage (NCBI taxonomy): Eukaryota > Metazoa > Chordata > Mammalia > Didelphimorphia > Didelphidae > Gracilinanus > Gracilinanus agilis. Next base: position 562,425,675 of record NC_058131.1, on the reverse strand, counting down.
TGTGCCCTGTTGTGGGGTTCCTCCGTTCGTCTGGACTTGTTTTTATGTCCCCTTGAGGAGTTTTGTATGTTTCGGTCAGGAGAGGTTAAGAGCTGCTTCTTACTCTGCCGCCATCTTAACCCGGAAGCCTCTGAAGTGGCTCATTTTTGATCCCTTCTCCTGGAATCAGACACAACCATTAATAAAAGTCCCATAATATTTAACAATCAATGGTAGGTTTCCATAGTCTAAAGCGTTTGTGTATGTATTTACATAAGGGCTAATGGATATCTTAAATTTATCCTACTCCAAAATTAAAAAAAAAACACATTAATACTGGTAACATGTGCTTCAAGTACAAAAAACAAGACAAAAAAGAAAACTCATACACTATTGCACAAATGAGGAAAAACAATAATAAAATAAAATAAAATCAGAAATATATAGTTCACAATCAGTGAAAAAGTATCAGTCAAGTAGGAGCAGAATACAAAGGTTTCTCACCCCAAAATGAGATCCATTTCCTTTTTAACTTGGCCATGATCTACAACAGGGGTCAGCAATGTATGGCTCTCTAGCCATATCTGGCTCTTTTGAGGGTCAGATATGGCTCTTTCTGCAAGAACCATAAAGTCAATTTTTTTTCAGGCGCTATTACAGGAGCTCACACTGTGAGCACTGTACGGCTCTCACGAAATTACATTTTAAAAAATGTGGTGTTTAAGGCTCTCACGGCCAAAAAGGTTGCTGACCCCTGATCTACAATGTGAGTGCAAATGATTTTCATCAAGTAATAGCTTTATGAAACAGTAGTATAGCAGGTAATGCACATTCAGTGAAATTCCAAAATTCACAAAAAGCACATCAAATTCTCCAAAGGTTACTAATACAGGTTTTGTCCAACTAGGTTATGAACTTTTATGATATTTTTTCCAGTCCTAGCATAGGATGGTACAAATAAAGACAGTACAACAGAATATATAACTAATAGTCAAAATACAGTGATAGAAAGTGATATAGTGTAACAGAATATATTGTACATTTACTTAATATTTAAACTTAAAAAACAAAATTAAATCCTAAAAAATAATCAATAAATACAATAAGTGTGATAGGATACAGTCACTAATTATCAGTAGAAGGTGCTCTCTTTAAATGTGAGCAATGGATTCAAGAGCCCTTTTCTCCAATTTTGACCACTGTTGGAGTGGTTAAGAGGAATTGAAATGGATCTTCCCAGGCAGGCTGAGTTGCCCCAGTACTCTGTAAGTTCTTTATGTTCACCTTGTCACTTGAATGTGAAATAGGTAACTGCCATCACAGGATAACACAAGGGTCACACACACAACTAGGACACAACCACACGCCCACAAGTGACAGGTTACACAGGATAATTGAGAACCTACCCAAGGGATGTGTGAGTTGAGTAAAAAACCACATTGGTTGGTGAATGACAGTTGGCAGTTTACTGGTCAGCCTAGTCAGGGAAAAGACAAGGGTTGAAGGCTATCTTTCTTTGCGTTATTTCTTGGATTTGGAGAAAGGCATAGGAAGTAAAGGAAAACTGTTTATTAAAGCTTAGGGGTTAGGTATTGAGGGAATAGACTAAACTAATTTCTAATGGGTAAGCTCAGGCTAAGGAAGTGGGACAAAACTACACTAGTTCTAAGTTCAGGCTGACAGGTCCAGCCTATTAAGTTCAGAAGGGAATTTGAGTCTCACTGCAGGGGTCCACTTCTGTTCCAGCGTTGTTCATAGCCTCCAGGAGTCATAGCAAGTAAGTCCACAAGAGGGATAAAGTCAAGGAGCTGAATTGGTTTCATATGTCCACCAATCAAACCAGAATCACTACTCTATCTTTCTCAGGATAGATGGATTTATAGGAGACAGTTATTTTCTGGGCTCCTTACCTCCAGTAGCTAAGGAAAGCCCCTAACTGCCAGCAGTTGCATCCAGAGAGTCCCTCAGAAAAAGAAGTCTCACTCCACCATTCCATGCTTAGAACCTCCTCTGTCAGCCATCCAGCTAACTTATGCCTCTTACTAAACTTTCCCTAATTATCTTATAACAGTTGCATGTAATGGAGCAAGAAGTCTATAAATCCTACTTGTACAGCAGCTCCAGATTCATGGAGTTCTCACAATTTTATTTGTAATCCTATATATATGAAGCAATAGAAGTATCACCCATAGTAATGATGTATATGCAGGAGAGAAAGGCTTAACCTGCATAGGGGAATGTCCAAAAAGCATCTCAAATGGTGAGATGGGTAGATCTCCTCTGGGCCTGCTACAGAGATAAAATAGGGCCAGAGGGAGAATTTTAGGCCATTTTAAATGAGTCTCAATGCACAATTAACTAGTCATATTCTTAAGATTTCTATTCATTCTTTCAACTTGGCCTGAGCTCTGGGGATTGTATAGTACATGGAATTTATGAGTTATCCTCAAAGAAGAATATATTTGAGACAAAACTGAATTGGTGAAATGAGTTCCCTTATCTGAATCAATTCATGCTGGCAGGCCAAAGCAAGCAATAATCTTTTTTTTTTAATTTTTTTATTTTAAACCCTTAACTTCTGTGTATTGACTTATAGGTGGAAGAGTGGTAAGGGTAGGCAATGGGGGTCAAGTGACTTGCCCAGGGTCACACAGCTGGGAAGTGTCTGAGGCTGGATTTGAACCTAGGACCTCCCGTCTCTAGGCCTGGCTCTCAATCCACTGAGCTACCCAGCTGCCCCAAGCAATAATCTTTTAAAATCATCTTGGCAACAAAAACTGCTGTGGCTTTGAGCAGTAGGAAATTCTTTAGACCATCTGGTCAACTGATCTATTATGGCCAGACAAAATTTATAGTGTCCAGCTAATCCCATAGTTTCCACCCTTTCAGTCAGAAGCATGAAAAACCTCCAGGGTCAGCTTAAAAATTGGCTTGGAAGTTAGGAGCAAGGTTGGGTTGGGCAGCATGTAAGGGGTTCTTCCCTACTTGGAGAAATGCTGTGCTGAGTGGCTAAGCCCAGGTTTGAGACCCATGTGTGTTTGGGGATAGGTGTGGCTGCAACCATAGGCGGGGGGGGGGGGGGAGGGGAGGGGGCAATATATACTCCATAAACAAACAAACAAACAAATAAATAAATATATACACTCAGTGGAGATTTTGGGAATCAACAGTAGGAGCCATTGGCCAGGAGTAGTTCACGGTGAGAGTGCAGGGCAGGCAAAGTAGCTGCTACCCTGCTCTTGTGATGGGCAGGTCCCCACCACAGGAAAAACTCAGTATCTTTACTCAAAGGCTTTCTTTTTTTACAAATTTAAAAAAATTTTTAAAATTTTATTTTTTTAAACCCTTACCTTCCATCTTGGAACCAATACTGTGTATTGGCTCCAAGGCAGAAGAGTGGTAAGGGTAGGCAAAGGGGGTCAAGTGACTTGCCCAGGGTTACACAGCTGGGAAGTGTCTGAGGCCATATTTCAACTCAGGACCTCCCATCTCTGGGCCTGGCTCTCAATCCATTGAGCTACGCAGCTGCCCCCTCAAAGGCTTTCTTAAAAATATCGAGAATTTTTTTTTTTTTTTTTTTACATTTGCAAAAAATGTGAAATTTTATTTAGTCAATTTTCATATTCTAGATCCTTGAGGGATAGAGCATCACTCGGATCCTATGTCCAATGGCCTTGGCAGGAAGATTGCTTCTGAACTTAGCTCGAACCATCCCACTATTTCCATGAGCCCGAGTAACTTTCCCCCAAATCACTCTTGTTCTGTTGGGTTTCCCACCAGGAGTTACTGTGTTGTTTTTTGCTTTGTACACATAGGCACATCTCTTGCCTAAGTAGAATTCAGTTTCATCTCGGGCATAGACTAATATCGAGAATTTTTTTTCCAGCTTCACTTGTCAGAAATGCAAGATTAAAATGAATGTAATATAATTCCTATTATTATATTTTACAAGATTTATTAATAATCACTTGAACTAGAGGAAATAAAAAGACAAAAGGAAAGCCTAAGTGAAGAGAAGTTTTCCCAATCACGATAGCCGGAGAACAGTGTGAGAAGCAGGGTTACCTAAACTTTATTCCAAAATGTAAGGATATAATGTGAGGATAAAAGTGGTATTCTGGGAAAAGGAGTACTGGGGTACAAAATTTGAATCACATATCATGTTTCTTTGAAATGTATGGATTAAATACATGGTTGGACTAAATATAAGAGAATGTGGTTTCCAGTTTTAAAAATTAATACAGCACAAGTCACAATGACTTTTTAGCAGCTTTATTTACAAAAAGAGGGAAAGAATGAAAGTAGTGAAATGTAAAAGGAGGGTAGAGAAGATATCTAACCTAACACACAAAATATTTGCCCTGGTACCTGGGTTCACTCTGGCAGGGCTCCTTAATCTCAGCGGGAGGACCAGTGATGAAACAAGAGTTTCAGCCCTGAGGCCTCCTTCAAGAGGGAGGCCTCTCTGTGTGAAAATCTCTCCAGAAGCCAGGAAAGGAGGGTCAGCTTTTTTTCAATCACTGAATCCGAAGTCCAAAGCTGCAGTCTCAGTCCAAAGGGGAAGATTTAAGAGCAGTCTTAACCAGAAGTAGTTCAAGTTGGTAGCCCCAGGTCCTTCAAGTTGAAGATTCAGGATGAAGACCCCTTGGACAGGAAGTTCATCATCTTTTATAGTCCTTTTTTATGTCCCTTCCTGTCCCTTCCTCCACTTTACCAATTTCTGTCTTTAAATTTGCTTAGCAATGCCCAGGGTTAGTTGCTTCTGGAGGTATTACTTTAGTAAGTGGTTAGTGAACCTTCCCTACTTAGTGTTAAGTAGGTGTTTTCTCTTTTGGTTGATTAAATTTAAAAGTAGGCAAGGGAAGAGTTAATCCCATCTTCATAGCATTCTTCATATTTGTTATTTCTTATCATACAATTTGTTCTACAGTAACTGAGTGAATAGCTACTTGTTTCATATTTCAATTTATGGGTACCTGCTTTGTTTCAAGGTCTTTGCTACCACTGAAAGTGCTGCTACTATAAATATTGTATTGTATATGAAGGCTTTTTTTTTTTTTTTTTTTTTTTTTTTTTTTTTTTTTTTGTGCGGTGACATCTTTGGGTTATGCTAGAAATGGAATCTCTGGGTTAAAAAGTATGAACATTTTAGTTGCTTCATTTGTTTAATGCGAAAAGGTTTTCTGGGATTATACCAATTACAGTTTTACCAGCAGTGCATTATTAATGTTTCTCTTTCTCCACAATTATTCCTCCAACATTAACTTCCTATCTTTTGTCCTTTTTGTCAATGTGTTTGGGTATGAGATAAGGTCTCAGGTTTGTTTTGATTTACATTTTTATTCATTTTACTGATCAGGAACTTTTCCGTCATATAATTTTTTTGCATTTGTGTTTGTTCATATCCTTTAGCCACTACTCCACTGAGAGGTGGAAATTTGAAGTTTAAAGTTTAAAGAGCATTAAAATGAAAAAAAGTTTAGAATATATTTTGCTGTGAATAATGAAAGACTGAGGAAATGTGATTTTTGCCCAACATATTAATAATGAAAAAGCAAAATTAGTGAGTATGAGAAATTGGGTCAGTTAATTCAGGCAAGTATCATTGGCCAAAAATATTTTAGTATGATATGATGGGGTTAATTGGGGAGGTAAGGTTATTTATGTATATGCAGTTCCGAAAGTGCCTGCATTCAAGTGTTTAGTAGAATACACAAAATTTTGTCACTATAAGATTTTAATTTAATTTTTTTTTAATTAAAAAAAATTTTTTTAAACCCTTAACTTTTGTGTATTGGTTCCTTGGTGGAAGAATGGTAAGGGTGGGCAATGGGGGTCAAGTGACTTGCCTAGGGTCACACAGCTGGGAAGTGTCTGAGGTCCGATTTGAACCCAGGACCTCCCATTTCTAGGCCAGACTCTCAATCCACTGAGCTACCCAGCTGCTCCTTTAATTTTATTTTTGCATAAAGATTAACATACAGAGACTGGAGCACATTTATATAACAGTCCATATATTGCTAGTTTTTGTAACCTTTTGAAATTGCAATCTTTTTAATTTCAGTTATCCTCCCTAATTTTACAGACATTTCAACCTACGAATGAAGAGAGATACATCCCTCTTCACTGATGACTTTAAAGTAGTAATATCAGATCAAGTACTTGATTATGATACCTCTCATATTTACACTGGACACATTTATGGTAAGTTCAACTTTCTTTTCCACTTCCCTCAATCCCTTTACCCATCAAAGGTGGAGGGAGGTAGGAAATCCCAATACTGCCAGGTAAAGTAAAAGAGTTTTTAAAAAAAATTTTCATTTAAAAAGAGGAAAATATTTCTGCAAATGTAAACAAAAGTATCAAAAAAGGTAATATAAATGCTATCATCTTTATGTATATGTTCCTCTCCTATTTCTAATGCAATCACTTTTTAATGTTAAAATTAGTGTGTAAAGTTAATGTTGGCTTTGAAGATTTTTTTTTTTTTTTGTTATGGATGCTTTGTAATAGAAAGCTGGGAATCTCGTCATTTTTTTTTTTAGACCCTTAACTTCGGTGTATTGTCTCATAGGTGGAAGAGTGGTAAGGGTGGGCAATGGGGGTCAAGTGACTTGCCCAGGGTCACACAGCTGGGACGTGGCTGAGGCCGGATTTGAACCTAGGACCTCCTGTCTCTAGGCCTGACTCTCACTCCACTGAGCTACCCAGCTGCCCCCAATCTCATCATTTTTTATCAAAGCATTAGTTTTCTTAAGTATTGTTGTAATAGTTAAAATTTGGTTGCCAAATTGTAATAATTATAATTAAATTATGAGAAAATTAGTAGCTTTATTACAGTAAAGTAGAGATAGTAAAGAGAGAGAGGAAAATGTAGGAAGGAGGTAGAGGGTTGCCTAGCCTACCACCATAAGTGCTGATCTGATGAAATCAAAGCTTACCTAGACAGGGTTCCATTCTCCAGCCAGAAAAGTGAGAGAGTCCCTTTAAGAGTGTACAGAGTAAGAATTTCCTCAGCAAGAGTATTCAGTCAGGGCCTGATTCCAAATCTGAATCCTTCCAGAATTCGAATGGGAATCCCAATGTCCTTTCAGCAAGAGCTACCAGCTCCTGAGCCTGAATCCCAGAGAGTGAGTACGAATCAGAATGCCCCACTTCGTTCTCAGTCTCACCTTATAAACATTTCCACCTACTAGTTCTCCTAAGTCATATCTCGGGAACCATTTTTATTTGAGGCAGGTCAGAAGCTAGTTTGCATAGGTTTTAGAAGAATCAGATGAGAGAGGCATTTGAGATACAAGGAGAGAATATGATAGCTTGAAAAATTGTGGTCTAGTGAGAGTTTTAATAATTGGGACAATGTGTATGAATTTTTTAGACTAAAGGAGAAGTAACCAATAATTAATTGATAGATTTCAAAGATGAATGAGAAAGGATAAGTTATTAGGGTTAGTTTGCTGAAAGAATTTGGAAGAATGTTATCCAAGGATACATGTAAAAGATAGTAAAGAGAAGTAGCACTTCCTTATTACTTTTGTGAGGGAAGAGAAGAGAAGATGAGGGAGCTGAAGGAGAATGTCTCACTTTTATTAGTCAACTAAGGCAAGAGTCTCAACTAAGGGAGATAGGGCATGGAGATGTGCAAAGTTTGAGGAGGAAATGATTTGGAATACCTTTGATCGGGAGTAGGACAGGGAATCAAGTCAAAATATTGCTTTGCTGTAGTGAATGTGTAGTTGAGATTTAGATGATATAAATTTGTAATTGGTTTGGTATGGTTTTTCAACTTTCTCCAGATTCACTCAGTAGCGTGTAATTTAGTTTGGAGGAAATAGATGATGGGAGTAATAAATACTTGACATTTGGAAAGGTGCAAATATAATAGGAGCATAAAATGTGAGATTTGAGAGTAGAGAGTAGTATAGAATTGGAACTAGTTAATTTAAAGGTATTGTCAAATTTGGAAAGAGCATATACATTGGAAGTCATTGAGAATGAAGAAGTTTAAGAAAAGGAAAGTATTGGAAAGAGAGTCATTTAATAAGAGTTTTTGATCTTATGAAAGCATTTTGGAGTTCTTGATCATGGAAGTGTAATGCTTATGGGGAAGAGCATGGGATTAGAAGGAGCAGATTTAGAGAACAGTAGTTTGAGGAACTAGAAATTTGGTGGTTGAGTGAAGATTGTATTTAGTCAACATACTATTGGAGGAATTGAACCTCGAAATAATCAACAGGCTTCCCAGAAGTGAAATATACCTGTAAATAGAGTTGGATTTCCCATATGATAAACTTGAGAGAGACAAATTGATAGCCCTAGTGCAACTTTGCTAATTCCTTATATATTTTAAGAAGTAGAAGAAAGGATAGTGGAGCCAAAATGGCAGTAGAGGAAGCACTCAACTGAGCTCTCCCAACATTTCCCTCCAAACAACTTTATTTTTTTAAAAACCTTACCTTCCATCTTGGAGTCAATACTATGTATTGGCTCCAAGGCAGAAGAGTGGTAAGGGCTAGGCAATGGTGTTTAAGTGACTTGCCCAGGGTCACACAGCTGGGAAGTGTCTGAGGCCACATTTGAACCTAGGACCTCCTGTCTCTAGGTCTGGCTCTCAATCCACTAATTTACCCAGCTGCCCCCTCCAAACAACTTTAAAATAAAACCTCGGATCAAATTCTGGAATGGTGGAGCCAACAGAAGGTCAGGGTCAGAAATTCAAGAGAGAGATCTATTAGAAGGGGGTGAGAGGAGATGGAGACTGGCCCGGAGCCCATGTTTATGCAGCACTAATGGTGACAAGAGAAGCAACAGCCGCTTTGGGAGCTCTCAAGCCAGAGATGGGAAGGGGTCCTGGCAGCTAGTCAGAAAGCAAATACAGACAACTGTTGTGCTAGCCCTGAATGCAGGAATAGATGCTCTTTGGCAGATCCATTGCCTAGATGCACTTTTGAGTGGCAGTTCAAGAACCAAGAGGAGCACTTGTAGTCATTTGCAGGGGCCCTGAGGAACAGTATTATTTCCAGTTTTAAGAAAACATGGTCCCTCTTAAGTAGTATCAGATGTAATCTCAAGGTATCATTGGCCCTTCCTAGATTAGAGAGTAGTGACCATACCTTTCTCTAGATCATACCACCTTGGAAGAACCAAAAACTTCCCAGACCCTCAGAATTAATTCTGAAAATAATAGTAGGGGAAAATCTTCAAGGTTGGGACAGACCTTCCCTTCCTTAAACCAAGAATAAAGTTCAACTTGAACATTAAAGTTCAAAGAGAAGAAATGGAAAATGGAAAAAAATGAGCAAACAACAGTAAAAACAACCTGTCCATAAACAAGTTGTGGTGAGAGGGTAGATCAAGACACAAATTCATAATACAATAATGTCAAAAACAAACATAAGCTAAGTCTCACAAGGACAATAAAATGCATTTCAAATTGGATGCAAGCCCAACAAGAATTTCTGGAACATCTAAATAATGATTTTCAAAATCAAATAAAAATGGCAGAAAAAATTGGGTTAAAGAATTGAGAATAAGGGAAGAAAATTATACAAAGTCAATTAGAAGACTGGTAAAGGAGGCACTAAAAATATTGAAGGTAACACCTTAAAAAATGGAGTTGACCAAATAGTATAAGAGGTATAAAACTTCACTGATGATAACTCTTTTAAAAAGCAGGATTGGCCAAATGGAAAAAGAGGTACAAAGAGAATTGGGCAGGTAAAGTTAAAAGGTTGAAAAGATAGAAGAAAATGTGAAATATAGCATTAGAAAATTAACTGAAAAGAGATTGGAAAGAAATAATTTAAGAATTACTGAATTACTTAAAACCCATGATCAAAAAAGGACCTAGATATTATCTTTTAAGAAAGTATCAAGAAAAACTGCACTGATATCCAAAACTAGAGGATACAGTAGAAATAGAATCTCCTCATCACCACCTGTAATAGTAGTTAAATGAAAATGAAATGTAAAACTTTCAGGAATGTTAATATCATAGCCAGATTCCAGAGCTCCAAGATAAGGAAAAAAATTATTTGAAGCATCCAGAGAGAAACCATTTTAATATTGTGGAACCAGTCAGGATTTTACAAGATTTAAGTTATTTTAAAAGATCAGAGGACTTGAAATGTGATATACCAAGTAAATAATCATGTACTCAATACCAAATATAATCCTTTAAGGTAAAAAAAGCTGATATTTAATGAACTAGAGGACTTCTAAGCATTCTTGATGAAAAAACCAGAACTGAATAGAAAATTTGGCATTCAAACACAAGACTCAGGAGAAACAAAAAAGACCTCAAATGTGCAATTGATGTCACTTTGCTTGCCTTCTTAAGGAGTTGGAGAGGGGCAGGACAGAGGGAATGAATTTGAAATTCAAATTTTAAATATTTTTGTAAATATTTATATGAAATTTGAAATATTTAATGAAAACTTATTTTAAAAAAAAGGAGTAGATGAAATTTTCAGTCATTTTGGTTGTATTCTTTATGGAAGACTTATTAAAGAAAAGAAAGAAGCATACAGAAAGTTACAATCTGTACCAGTATTATAGGTCATATTAGTGAGGTCACAGAGCTAATAAATAAGATTAGTGCTTCATTAGAGGAAACATGTTCTTTTAATTGAATCCTGATAAAAGAGTTGTAAATACCTACTTGTCTTTATCTTTTAAGTTGTGCTAATAAATAGTTTAATATCTCTTTCATCTAAAGATCTCATTTGGAGAGAAAGCTCTACCCACTCAACACATGTTGGGTGGTTGTTAGGAATAAGAAAATATAACTGTGTCACTTTTTGATGAAAATATGTTGTACAAAATACAAATGTATTTTCCTCTCAGTTTTTATCATAACCTTCATATGTTTGAGTCCATTGGTAGTATTGGTTTGTAGAAATTATGAAAGAGCTGTTGAAACAACATGGCTCATTGGAAATGGCTATAGTGCTGTATTTGATTTTAGAAACACTTGGATATGAATTCTATTTTTCAGACTTTGTAGCTCTGTGATAACAAGAAAGTAAAGCTTCATTTCTGAAAATAATTTTTATTTTTTCTTAAATATGGTTGTAAAATCCTAAAGTTTTAATTTTACTGTTATGTATTTATTTCTAATACTTTAAAAGAATTGCTTATGACAGCAAAGCATTTCTTGAGTGTATATGAACAAAAGAAAGCAAGTAATAGCCTAAAAGCCAATTAAAAAAACTCTTGAGAGGAAGTAGAAAATCATCTCTCTAGGAAAAATTATAGAACTTGTATTCTTTCAGCTAACTATTTGATTTTAGTGTTGAACTTTGTTGTTTTAACTTACCATTCCAAATACTTTCCTACATTGAAGTATACATGATACCATAATTTATATTTGTTTCTCCTAAACTCTCTTTTGTTATTATTATTAAAATAAGTTCTTGATACGCAGATGAGAATAGGAGGTATGAAACACACAAAGTGAATAATCGTACATTGATGTCATTGAGCTATTGAACAAGTGAGCAATGGATAATGAAATCATAGTTCTTTAAAATTATTAAAATCTGTTATGTATCATAACTTTTATTTCAAAATATTTATTTCTACTTAACATAATAAGAATAATGTTCTGCTCATTTATTTTTATGTAAATTTAAGAAAGAATTTTTTAAGAAAAGACTATCTTGATGTGAGAATGGTTTAGTATATCTTCTCTTTATTAGGTGAAGAAGGAACCTTGAGTCATGGGTCAGTTATTGATGGAAGATTTGAAGGATTCATCCAGACTCGTGGTGGGACGTTTTATGTTGAACCTGCAGAGAGATATATTAAAGACCGAACTCTACCATTTCACTCTGTCATTTATCATGAAGATGATATCAGTAAGTATTTTCATACTATCAACTAATCTTAAAAAGAAATATTTTTCCTGAATTCAAAAAGTTAGGGCATAGTTATGTAGATTTTTTTAAAGACAAAAAGAGCTTTAGCTCTTTTTTCTTTCTAAAACTATTTAATTAAATTTAAAAATAGTTTATAGTCCTTTTTTAATGAATACCCATATGAAGATCATTCTATATAATGAGAATTTCTTTTGTCAGTTTCTGCCACACATTTTGTTGATCTGGGTATAAGAAATAGTATTTGCACTAAGAAATTTTATATTACTGATTAGTTTTTATAAGTTTACACCAATTCAACAATCATTTAATTGATAATGTATTGTTTTTATGTGTGTTACACTGATGATAGGGTCACCATTACCATCTTCATATACAAAATATAGCATATATAACTTAATTATTTGTATAGTTCTTTTATGGAGTTGAAATAAATTTTTTTATTTTGAAGCATATTTTTGAAGACTTTCTGCCTTTCTAATATGAAGGTCCTCTGAACGCTCATAATACTCTATAATTTGAAGGACCTGGGTTTGAATACTGATTCTGACTCTTAATGTTTTTGTGATTTTGGGCAAATCCCTTAAATTCTGGGCCTCAGTTTCTTCCTCATCTATAAGATGAAGGGATTAAACTAGAAGGCCTCTGAGATCACTTCTGGCTCTAAATCTGCAATCTCTCATTGCCCTTCAGTGCAAAATTTGAATCAGACAAATTTGTATGCATATTTTATTTCTTCTATTAAATTTTTTTTACTCATCTTTTTATCTAACTCATTTTTTTTTAACCCTTGCCTTCCATCTTAGACTCATTACTGTGTATTGGTTTTAAGGCAGAAGAGCGGTAAGGACTAGGCAATGAGGGTCAAGTGACTTCTCCCCAGTCACACAGCTAGGAAGTGTCTAAGACCAGATTTGAAAATAGAACCTCAGGCCTGCCTCTCAATTCACTGAGCTACCCAGCTGCCCCCTTTGTATTTCATTGTTCAGCATAGTGCCCTTCATGAGTAAATATTAATACTATTAGTATTTCTTTTAGGCCATTTGAAGTAATGTGCTTCCTATCTGATGAAGCTCTGAATAATAATGACTTGATAGAATATTTAACCTAGAACACATTTAAGTGTTTCATTAGAAAATGAAGTAATTTTTCCTCTATTTTTCAATATTTGTATCCTAGATTTAGTAACCCTCAATAAAAGTATTTAAATATACAAGCACCCAAAGAAAAGAATGAGGCATAGCTTAATGTGAGAATTTGTTTTTCTTGGATAAGCATGTTTATTATAATTACATACTTATAACATATATCAAAATATTAAGTTACATATTATATATAAAAATAAATGGTAACTCAAAAATACACAAATTTTTTTTGAAGTTTGTTTAAAAATATTTTTTTAGCTTTATTAAAATAGCAAAATGTCCTATAAATGTTTATATCCCCTTCTAGTCTTTTTTTAAACTTGCATTTGTATTTTTTATGATTTTGGATTTTTAAAGCATAATCCTTAGTGTATACCAATTTTTTCTTTGACATAATTTAATTTTTACCCAATCAATATATACTTATTATCCACCTGTCTTGTGCCAGATACTGTGCTAAGAACTGTATTTCTTGCCATTTTTAATATCTTATATTTCTTACATTCAAATACCACGGTTTGTTTGTTCTCAGTTTTTTGATGCATCAGTAATTTCCTTTAGTTTTTGATATATTTAGTCTTCAACCTTTTTTCACTTCTCTCCCTTCCCTAGTTAATCAGTAAACATTACATTATTGCTATATGCTAGACAGTTTTCTAGGTGCTTTGGGTTGAAATACAATGAATGAAATAACCCACTCAAGGAATTTTTATTCCAACAGTACAGACGTGTATTTTAAGTATATATAAAATAAATACAAGGTATGTAGTGAGAGAGGGCTCTAGCAGTTGGGGGAAACAAGAAGGCTTTGTGCAGATAGTGGTGTTTGAACTGTATCTTGAATGAGAAGGATACTCTGAGGTCAGAGAGGAGGAGTAGGAGGAGAGAGAACATTTTAGGCATGAGGGACTTCCAGGTAAAAGGATGGATACTAGAGATAATATACCATGTTTGAAGTATAGAGAAACGACAGTTTGTTGGATTGTGAAGTATAGAAAGGGGAGTAATACCTTATGAGACTGAAAAGATAGTGTAGGCTCAGGTCGTGAATAGCTTTAAAAACCAAGTAGAGGTTTATATTCTATTCTCTTGTGTTTTCTGCCCAGGATGTCAGATGTTATTAACAATGGCTATTACAATTATGTATATAAGGTATATAAAGTATATAATAATACCTTTCTAATTTAAAGTACTTAATGGCTATGGGTTAGGTAGAAAAGAAGATGGAGGAAAGCATCAACAAAAATGAATAGTTAATTAGCTATGGCAGTGTTCACAATGACATCTTATTCTACACTTGTAGACTGCAGATAAACTATGCACAGAGATATTTTGCCATGAACTTTAAGGGGATTGGAAGTATGATAGAACTAAGAATTTTATGGCTTTGATGTCGGTTTACTCTTAAAAGGTATATAATTAAAAATAATATTAGGAATTACAATTTTACATTTTAGCCAAATAGTTAACTCTTTTGTGATAGGTGATCATCAAATCATGGAATTGCAGGTATCCAAAGAGTGAAAGGTTAAGGTCACCCAGTGGTGACTTCTTATGAAGACCATTTTATTTATTTTGGGAGTCCTTCCTCTCTAATCCCCTCCCCCCCCTTTTCACTTTATAAAACACAAATATATTTTTCTTTTTAAATTTATCAAATTAAAAAAAATTAAAAGTAATCTAGGACTAGCATTGGTTGCCATACCTGGAATTTGTTTCATACATCAAATTCAGTTACTTTTAAAAAAATTTTTTTGTATATTTTGCATTTTTTTCCCTTATACAGCATTTTCCATTTTTCTATGTTTCGATATTTTTCTTTGGTTAAACAGAGGTTGGCTTTTTTCTTTTTGTTTTATTTTGTGCTCACTTTTCTTTTTAAATTGTTTGGAACACCAGTGACACTATTAACTGCCTTTTGGGAAACTTTTTAGTTTGTTGAGCTTATAATAATGATATCTTGAAATTGGAAGTGCAAGCCCCTGGAGTTGATTGAATAGGGTGTGATGTGGTCAGTTATGCATTTAAGGAAAAATAACTGGTACTTCTGTAGAGGATGGACTGATCATTTAGGGAGACCAATTACGAGGCAGGCTCTTGCAATAATCTTAAGTGTGAAATGATGAGGGCCTGGATTAAGATAGTGGCTTTTGTGAATCCCATTAATAATTTGGTTGCTATAGCATTAAATAGGGCAGGTAGGTTGGTCACAGACCTGAAAACAGTGAAACTCATTTTACTGAGTTCAGATCTGACCTTAGACAATTACTGTGTCTGTGGGCAAGTCCCTTAACCCTGTTTGCCTCAGTTCTTCATCTTTAAAATGAACTGGAGAAGGAAATGGCAAGCTAGTATCTGACATTAAAACCTCACGTGGGATCATGAGTCAGACATGACTGAAATGACTGAACAAGAAAATAGCATTCAAATCATAAATTATCATTGGCCATCTTGCCCAGCCAAGAACACTAAGTATTCCTCTTGCAATTTAAATACTTTATTTCTCTAAGAAGTACTTTGTAATTGAATCTGAACTTTTGTATGCTTTTGTAGGTGAATCCTTAGGGTTAGGGTTAGAAATTGGCATGAATTTAGGGTTAGGTTAGGGAATTTTCTATTATTAACTTTTGGATTTTGTTATTTTCTAGAAATGCAGTTTTGTTTTATTTTTGATCCTACATTCTCTCCCGCTCCAACCTCTCCCCACTCATTAACAGTCATGAAATACTTTACCCTTCATTGCATATACTGTCATGGAAAACATTTCCATATTAGCCAAGTTCTAGTTAAAAAATGAAAGAAAAATGAAAAGAAAAAATTTCAGTCTGCACTCTGAATCCTTCAGTTTTGTACCTGGAGGTGAGATAACATTTCATCTCATGTATCCTTTGGAGTTGTGGTAAATTATTGTATTGATCAGATTTACTAAAGTCTTTCACAATTGTTTTTCCATACAATATTGATATTGTGTAGCTTATTCACCTGGATCTTCTCACTTCACTTTGTGCCATTGATATAACTCTTGCCAGATTTTTCTAAAATCATTCCATTCATCATTTTTTATAGTACAAAAGTATTTCATCATATTTGTCTATCATAACTTGTTTAGTCATTCTGCAGTTGATGGATATTCCTATAGTTTACAATTGTTGCTGCTACAAAAATAGCTATTATAAATATTTTTGTATATTTCATTTTCCTTTTATCTCTTGGGATATAGAGCTAGTAGTATTTCTGGGCCAATTCTGAACACAGTTTTATACCCAATTTGGGCATAGTTCCAAATTAATTTACAGAATTGGTTGGTTCACAACGTCACCAGCAGTTAATTAGTGCTCCTATTTCCCCACATTGCCTCCAGCATTTGTCATTTTCTTTTTCTGTCTTAGCCAATCTGATGTTAGAGGGTATCTCATAACTTTTTAAATTTACATTTTTCTAATCATCAGTGATTTAGAGCATTTTATATAACTATCGATAACCTTGGAAACTGTCTTTTCATATCCTTTGACCATTTATCAATTGGAGAATGACTTTTTTTTTTTTACAAATTTATATTTTTGAGAAATAATGCCTTTATCATAAACTTGTAAATTTCTTCCCCCAATTTCCTACTTTTCTCATAATTTTAACTTCAAAACCTTTTTAATTTCATGTAAACAAATTTATTCATTTTACTTTCTTTGACTCTTATCATTTACTTGGTCATCCTGAACTCTCTTTCCCATACTTATACCTGAAAGTTAATTTCTTCTATCCTCTCCAAATTTGCTTATGATATTTTGATATTTAAATTATATATGGATTTTGAACTTATCTTGGTATCTGATGTTAGATGTTCTATGTCTAATTTCTACCAGACTGCTTTTCAGTTTTCCAAGAGTTTTTGCTCAATAGCAGGAATCTTTGTGTTTACAAAAGACTACTATGCTTCTGTGTGTTGTATAACTAATTTATTTCGTTGATCAACCACTCTATTATCCAGCAGTAGATCGTTCTGATTACTGCTGCTTTGTAATATAGTTTGAGATCTGGTACTAATGCACTTGATTTTTGATGGTTTTTTTTGTATTTGAAAATTTGCTGATGCAGGTAATTTTCTTGGAATCTTGGTTAATGCCCCATAATTTTCCAGTTATAACATCATATTAATAAATATAGATAGTGTATTTCCTTTTTACCTAGCTTTATCTTTTTTATGTTTTGCTTTTATTGTTGTTGCTAACATTTCTAGAACCATATCACATGATAGTGGGAAGAGGTGAAATCTTTATCCCACTCCTGTATTTAGTTAGATAATACTTACTCTTGGTTTTAGAGAGAGACTTTTTATGACATTAATCAAAGGGTCCTCAATGCTTATGCTTTTTAGAGGTTTTTTGTTTTTGTTTTGGCTTAAATTAACAATGTTGTATAATCAAAGGCTTTTTTTTTTTGCATTTTTTGAGATAATCATGGTGTTTTAGATGTCTTGCTTTTTAATGAGATTAATGATACTGATTATATTTAATTGCTCTTGGAATCATCCTACATCTGTTGTATAAATTCATCTTAGCCAAAATGAATGATTCCTTGGACAGCTTGTTTTATATAATCTGTTTGACATGATTTTGTTCAAAATTTTTATGGCAGACAGTTTTTTTTAATACCACTTCTGGATAAGTTATTGGTAATCATGCTGTAATCTACTTATTTATTCTTTGTGAATCTGAAGCTTCATTCCTCACTGGTCAGATTGATTTATTGAAATGTTTTTGTCTTTTCTGCCATTTATTATAATCATCAGATGGAAGAAAGAACAATGTTGAAATTTTTATTCAAAAATATTTTGCTCTTAAGTCATGGATTTGGTTTGTATATATAGCATATTTATAAAAACTTCTTTATTATCCTATTTTTCAGAAATATTAACATATTATCTTATAAGTTTTGCTCATTTGTTACCTTTAGTATGTTATGAAAAAATTTTAAAGTGAAAACTTCCTTTTGTAAAATTAATTTTAATTCTGTTTCTTAGCTTTTTATTTTTCTTTTAAGTACTCACTAGTAAATGCTGTCATTTATGTCCTCCATTACTCTGACTCTTTATTTTCATTCAAGTTCTTTTCTCAGTTTCCTTTTTTATATTCATGTATTACATAGGCATATCCAGTCCAGGCCCAGGAAGTCCCTGAAAAGAGAGAGATTATCAGAAATGGGCAGGATCATATCTACTGAATTGAAATGGTAGTGTACTGGTGTACTGGATTTCAACCCAACAAAGTATATCTGTTTGTAGCATCTCTTTACTTACTGTGTATTTATGAAAAATTTTTATTCACATCATCTTTCTGGGTCCTTTATAAACTGATATTTAAGATATATATATAATTAGCTCCCTGATTAATGAGGAGTAATTTGGCATAGTAGAATGATACACTTGGAAGATAGTAAGACAAGAGTTGAGATATCCCTCTTTAGACACTTAACTTGCAATCTCATCTTCTTTTTATATAAAATAGCAGTAATAACATTTACCTACCTTGGTTGTGGTAAGAATAAAATAATATATTAAAATGCTTAAAGCACTGTGTAAATCTTAGTTATTAGTTTTAAAATAATAACAATAATAGCAAATAGTTAACTTATAAGATTAATATGTGATCTAGGCTGAATTCTTCCACAGCCATGACCTTGTTCTTTAGGATTTCCTAACACTTTAACTGTCACTTCTTAGTTGGATCATTAGTGAATTCCTGGATCAGCTGAGCAAAGTGGAATCCTTTTGAGGGGCCTAAAAGTCGTCTACTCATCTAGAGTTCTTTTGGTGGCAGAACTTCAGTCTTGATCTAGTTGAGTGTCTGAATTGTGCTTAATGTTTTCTTTTATTTGTACTGGGTGATGGAGTTAGCTATGTTTTCTATTAGTAGCTGGGGTCATATTATAAATTTTCTAATAATATAGTAACACAAAAACTAAAAAAGTTAGTGGAGTCCGGCAGCTATAAGAAAGGAAATGAATATGAGACCAATCTTTGTTTTAAATAAGCTGAACATTCTACACCCATGACTCATTCTTTGTTGAAAGAATATGCTATTTGGCCTTTTCAGGAAAACTACAAGTCATGGAATGATTTAGCATATCAATGAGGTCTTATTCATTAATTAAACAAAAGCCTTTTTTTTAAAGAAGAATTATATTGTCAGTGTTTTGGAGGGAAAGTATCATTGTCTATTTTTGCCCAGAATATAGTAGCCAATGAAAATGAACTCTTTAGTAGATTTTAAAGTATATATTGGGATATTTTGTTATTTATGAGCAATTTTCTTAAGAAATTTTACATTGATTTTATGATAAGAAAATGATAAGAAACTTTACATTGATGTACAAAATTTACATTTAAATTTATTTACAATAAATTGATTATAATTAAATTTCAAATTAAATATATGTTGGTCCTTGATTTATTTTGAAAATGTCTTTCTATATTTGATGGTAGGCTTTCAAAATAAATATTTTCCTTTGATAAGAATCTGATAAATAAGTAAATACAAAATTCAAATAATTAACATTTTATGAATTTATTATCAGCTGGTTTTCATCATGCATATTTATAGTTGTATGTTGTACATTTTGGAAAGTTTTAAATATGTCATAATGCTTCTTCGTCTTAGTGTAAAAGAAAGCCTAAATTTTATGTTTCCAAGTTAAGACTGAAGTTTGAAAACCATCTTTTATTTTGAAATAGTAAATGAGAATTACTTTATGTTCTTATTTTGGGCAGATAGATAGTATGGTTTAGTGTTAATACTCTTATTTATCCCTTCCCTTCCAGCATTATTATACTGTTAGTATACTAATTAGTACAATTGAATGATAAGATATTTAAGCTAATTTTGTGTTTGTTTACTTACCCACTACTATTTGGAATGGCATCATTCATATTTGTATATTTTAACCAAATTCTGCTGTGGCATGATTTGGCTAATTGTCCACTCAGCATTGTTCTCATGGAAATTACATAATAATGTGATTTTATTTAATCTCATATTTTTCTGTAACTTCTTAGTATGAGGAAAGATATGTCATTATACTTCTTGTCAATAGCTCCTAAAACTGTTCCATGAAGCTTGGTGATTATTACTAACCAAACATCCATTCTATGAGATGATTTCTATGCCAATGAAAAATTTATAAGCAGTCATATTCTTCTCAGCACATTGGAGAGACCTGTACTAATTTTTTTTTACTTTAAAAAAAACCTTTCATTTTTACATTTCCTCAATTTCTCCCTGTATTATTCTCTCTATTCCTTCTAATCAGCCAATCCTTAGTTAATAGTAAATTAAAAATTTTTACTTTCAATTAATAAGTATTTATTTTCTCTGTTCTATCTCCGCATTGAGAGAAAAAAGATGAAAACTTTGTAATAGTTTTGCTTGCAAAACATCTCACTTAACTAAAAATAGGTATATCTTTCTGCATATTTATCGTCATCATAGGTCTTCATGATTGGTTATTACATTGATCTGCATTCTTAAGTGTTTTAAAAGTCCTTCATTTTTATAATGTTGGTTTTAGCATAAATTGTTTTCCTGGTTCTGTTCATTTTATGCTGCATCACTTCATGCAAATCTTCCCAGGTTTTTCTGCAAGGATCCCTTTCATCATTTCTTAAAGTATAATAGCATTTCAGTCATTCATGATAATTCTTTAATTGGAGGAAAACTTCAAAGTGAGTGACATTTTGCTACTATGAAAACAGTTGTTATTAATATCCTGTGGACTTTTTCTTTCTTTGCTCTTTTTGGCATATAGATCTAACCAGTTAAAGAACATGCCCTGTTTATTAACTTTTTGGGCTTAGTTCCTAACTACTTTTCAGGATATCTGGACATAATTCATAGCTTCATCAATATTCCATTAATGTGCCATTTTTCTCAATCCTCTCTACCATTTTGTCATTTTCCTTTTTTGTATACGTTTTGTCAGTCTGTTGGGTATAATTTGGAACCCGAGAGTTGCTTTAATTATTATTTCTCTAATTATTAGTGATTTGGAACATTTAAAAATATGTCTATGTAATCTAATTGATTGGATCTCTTTCCTTGTAACTTTCAGTTAATGTCCTTCATCCTTTATGATTTGGCAAATGGGAGAGCATTTCTTTTTATAAAAAAGTAGAAAAAGTTAAAAAAAAATCAGCATAGCCAATTAATATATCCACGTGATCTTAACACATACAATGATCCTCCTCTTATGCCAAGCTTTGGGAAATGGTGTCTTCTCGTTGCTTTTTTTAGGGGCAAAACTTGTTTTTTTATAATTTTGCAATAGTTATTTAAACTTTTTTTCTGTTTGAATTGCAGTAATTTTGTATATTTTCTTGGCACATGACTCATGTGTGATATTACATTTTCCTCTGTATTTCTAATAATTTTTTTTCTTGCAGCATAGTTATAATTCCACTTGTGGAGCCATCCCCCAATCTATGGGCATCTAGTTTGTTTTCAGCTTCTGGTTGCCACAAAAAAAAAAAAAAAAGGTGTGTAGCCTTCATCTTAACTCATGCTCCAGGGCCAAAGGCATCATCACTTAAAGCAAAAGAGACCTTTTCCCTTACCCTTATTTGGGAGTCATACAGGCTTCTACTACTTCCATTATCAGCCTCCAGAATGTTTTGCTTGGCTTGCTTCCAATTACACACAGTTTTTGCTTATTTTTCTTACCCTGGAAAATATAAGAGATTGGTTGAAGAAGACTAATCTGATAATCTTGAAAAAAAGAGAGAATTTGAAGATAAATATCACCAGCCTGACTTCTTTATTGTGGTTTGCTTTCACAGTCTCCTGTGTTTGTTCTCTTTTCGGTTGTAAATTTATTCTAATGTAACTCTTGTCTTGCCTTTTCTCTTAGTGGCTCCTGGACTTCTATGTTTGTCACACCAGTATATTTCAAATACAAAATTATTTTCTGCCCTTATTTGCTTAAGAGATGATGACATGTGAAATATCAGTTTTTAGAGAATGAGAATACATTAAAATGAACAGTATTGTCCATCCCTTTTCCCTCACATTTCTTAGGTAGTATAGGGGCTACCTATCCTAGCGGTCCTCCCCCCCCAATTGTCTGTCTTTCCTCCAATTGCACTGAGGAAAACAAAACCTGAGAAAAGAAGAAGGCAGTATTTTATAATGAAAAGGAAACCTTAGTATTCTACTAACAATTATTCCTAGTTAGAAATTTGTCCTTGCTCATTACTGTTTAACTTCTTTCATATTTTTACACTAAAGAAAAGAGATGTTAGATTTTTGAATGCAAAGTTGTTATTATTATTGTTTTTTTGTTTAAATTTGTGGTCACTGAAATATAATGCAGATAGATTGGAGAAGTATAATTTTTTCCCTTCAGAACTATATAGTGATTGCTTTTCTGAGTAATATCCTCATAAGTACAACAAAAAAATTTTTCATAATGTGTTTTGAATGATAAGAGTGCTAATTGCTTACTTTGTGGTATTGTAAAAAAAAAAAAAACTTGTCACCAACTGATGAACTATGCCTTTGAATTTATTATTTTAAACCTTTATGTCAAATCAACAAGCTTTTATTAGTGCCTACCATATCCCAAGCACTGTGATAAATAGTGGAGATGAAAAAGACAAAAATTATCCAAGACCTCAAAGTACTTAAAATCTAATGGGGGAGAAAACATGCAAATAACTGTGTACAAACAAAATATATATAAGACAAATCAGAAATAATACCAGATAATTTCACTTTCTGAAAGATCTTAAAAACCCCCTGTCTTCAATTAAATAGTAGATTCATATAAATCAATTTCACAGTTAATTATTTTACAAGATTAATTTTATAAAACTGTGTGATCCTGGCATTTGGGAAAATCTACTTCAGAAGAATAGATGGAGAATGATAATAGTACTTGTGTCTTTAAGCATAAAATATTGAATGTGGGTGTTGCAGAATCCCACAAGCTACTATCTTTAGTTGATATACTGTACTTAAATACTTGCGAAAGTCAGCCTTTCTACTTCACTACACAGCTAAAAATTTTTTTGTCACAGGTTTCTCTGATTAATTGATTTTTTTTCCTGATTATCCCATTTTGCTTTCCTGCAAATTACATTTGTATTTTTGTATAATTTTTTTGTAATTTTTTATTGGCATACATTTTATTCTCCTTTAGTTTCAGGGGTTTTTCATTTTTGTATTTGCATCCCAAGTTGTGGCACTTAGTAATTGCTTAATAAATACCTACTTATATTTTGTTTGATTAAACATTAAAGAAAGAAACATGTAAGTTGATCTTCATAGTACAGGAATTTGAAGCACTTTACTTTTCAGATTGTCTTTCTGCATGTTTTATAATTTATCAATGTGTCTTTTTCTAAAATAGATAAGAGAAGGATAATTTTATAATCATGTAGACTTGTCGAGTTGTTATAATGACCCCTGATGTAAGATTATATTGGTGCTAATCTAAGAAAGAAGAGACACTGAATTGCTACAACAAAAGATCTCTTTAAGATTATAAAATTGGGAGAAATGAAAGAATTTAGGCAACTAAGTGGTATTTTTGTCAGTCATTTTGTTACATATTTAAGAAGAGAAAGTTAGAATGTTGGGAGTGAGCATTTGTCTTAAGAAGATGATATTAGAGATCAGAATCTGGCTTTTCCTTGTCAGTCCTTGAATTTTGTAGCAAATGCTTTTGACTGGAACCCTACTGATCTGAATAAGGCTTTAAATTGAAAAAAGATAGGAACATAAATTTAGAGATAATTTTTTCAAGCATAATTAGATTAACATTCTTCATTTCAACATTAGCTTCTGGGTTTTTGGGGGAAGAAGCCGCCTTTCCCTATTTTTTACGAGGTTAATCCTTAGGGTTCTTTTAATTTGCACTTCTCTCAGATTTATTTTCTTGGACACCTCAAAAAGATCTATAAATATTTTTCAGTTTGTTTTGCTTTGGATTAATTCTACGTTCTCACTAATTTTCCCTTCTTCTGTCTCCTTTATCCTTTATATTTCCCCACTGAGTTAGATCTATTTTTCTGATTAACTGTGTTTGTGTGTATTCTTCCCTCCTTTGACTAGTTCAGATGAGAGGGGGATTCAAATGTCAGCTGCTCACCCCGCTAACCCCACTCCCACCCCTTCTCTTTGATATATAGATGTCACCTTGTACAGCCTGATTATGTGAGATAATTTCCCTAACGCTTCCTTTCCTTTTTCTCTTTCTCTTGGTGTATCCCCCCCCCCCCCATTTTAAATCCTTGTGCCATAATTGAAGCACTCCTAGGCTTTGTCTTATTAGATTACCTTTATTACCTCTGATAGTGTCATTTAGTGGGTGCATATGCATCATCTCCCCATGAGATTATTCATTCATATTTACATTTTATTATCTTCTTAACAAATGTTTTTGAACTTCAGTGTTTCTATGCAGATCTTTTATTCTTGTCTTTTCATTGTAGCCAAAGTAAACTTTATTGTTAGTATTTGACCTACCATTGAGTAGTCTGAATTAATTTCCTTTAAGTACCCTCAAAAATCTATTCCAGGAACTCAGTTCCAAAATGTTGATACTGTGGCTCTTAGCTTTCCTTATGGTCCAACATTCACAGACATTCAACACTATAGAAATAACCATAGCTTTGACTGTATGGACCTTTGTTGGCAGGGTGATGTCTCTGCTTTTTAGCATGGTGTCCAGATTTGCGATAGCTTTTCTTCCGAGGAGCAAGGATCTTTTACTTTCATGGTTATAGTCACTATCTGCAGTGATTTATTTTTTTTAGCCCAAGAATATAAAAACCTGGCATTGCTTCCATTTATTCTTCCTTTGTTTACCTGGAAGTGATGAGACCAGTTGCCAAGATCTTACATTTTTTTGAAATAAAGCTTCAAGCCAATTTTTACACTCTTCTCTTTCACCCTTGACAAGAAACTTATTACTTCTTTCTCCACTTTCTGCCATCAGCATGGTATCATGTGCATATTGTTATTTCTCCCAGCATCCTTAATTTTAGTTTTTGATTCATCCAGCCTGACATTTCACATAATATATTCTGCATATAAGTTAAATAAATAATATGACAGCATACAGCCTTGTACTTATTTTCCAATCTCAAACTATTAGTTGTTTTATGTTTGATTCTGACTGGTGTGTCTTGGCTTACATACAGGTTTCCTCAGGAGATAAGATGATCTTTTACTCTCCTCCCTTTGAGTACTTGCCACATTTTGTGGTGATCCACAGAGTCAAGGTTTTTAGTGTACAGTTAGTGAAGCAGAAGTAGATGTCTTTCTGGAACTCGTTTGCTTTTTTTCATTTCTTCCACAGATGTTCGCAATTTGGTCTTGTATAAATAGAGATTTTGAACTTTGGACTGGATCCCCCATAAGTCCCTTAGTATTTCCCAAAATTCCCTTTAATCTCTCCTGCACCTCCACGGTTGCGTGTCACATTTTTGTTTTATAGTTCTGTAGCTCCTCCCTCTTTCTCTTTTGCTCTTGGGAGTGGGCTGCTTAGTACCCTTTTAGTTAGCTTTCTTTGTTAGTTTATTATTAATAAAAATTTATAAATATAATATTTAGTATTTTGTATATTAATTTTAATCTCCACAATCTCTAGTTCCTCTGCCCCTTGAAAATTAACCTGCACTTAGTACATGTATTGCTGAAGCCTAGCTTGTAGAATCATATGCATAACCTTGCTGGTATGTGAAATGAGCACAATTGTTAGGTAATCGGAATATCCTTTGACATTGCCCTTGTGTAGGATCGAGACATAAACTGATACTTTCCAATCCAATAAGCCATTGTTGAATTTTCCGAATTTGCTGGCATGTTGAGTGCAACACTCAATGATAAAAGTTTCATCTTTTAGGATTTTAAATAGTTCAGCTGAAATTCCATCATTTCCACTCTCTTTATTGTTAGCAGTGCTTCCCAAGGCCCACTTAAGTTTATTTTCCAAGATGTTTGGCTTTTGATCAGTAACCCCACCCTCATGGTTAATTTGTGATGTTAAGATCTTTCTTGTATAATTATTTTTGTTTATCCTTGTCACTGCTTTAATCTTTTTGCTTCTGTTAAGTCCCTGCCACATTTGTCTTTTTTCATGCTCATTTTTTGCATGAAACATTGCCTTGATATCTAATTTTCTTGAAGAGATCTCATCTTTCTCATTCAGTTATTTTCTTTTCTTTCTTTGCTTTGCTCATTTTAAGAAAATATCTCTCCTTGCTGTTTTCTGAAATTTTGCATTCATTTGGGTATATCTTTCCTTTTCTCCTTTCTTCAGCTATTTTAAAGCCAAACCAGATAACCATTTTGCCGCCTTGCTCTTTTTCTGTAGGATTTTTTGTTGCCACCTCATGAACAATATTGCAAACCTCTCTTCATAGTTTTTAAGGCTCACCATCCACCAGATCTAATCCCTTAAGTCTATTCTTTATTTTTCATAAGGGATGCTATTTAGGTCACATCTATACTGTCTGATGGTTTTCCTCTACTTTCTTAAATTAAAGTCTGGATTTTGCAAACAGAAGCTCATGGTCTGAGCTATAGTCAGCTCCAGGTATTGTTTTAACCGACTGAATAGAGTTCTACCTTTCACTGCAAAATACAGGTATCCTTTCCACATCCACATCCATTCCCCCCCCCCCCCTTTTAATATATCTCAGGTTGGCATAAGAAATTAAATGGAAATTTAGGGAGAGTTTTGACAGACAAGCGAAGGCCAGCAAAAGTTTTGAAACACAGAAATGCATGAAACTTATGTATAGTGTTATATATCAATCTATTTTCTTTTAATACCATAAATATACAGAATTTCTTTTTAAAAGTTTAAGTAAAAAGTGAAAGTTTATGAAAAGAATGTGAAAGCTAAAAATTTTATGTAGATTTTATAGATCATGAAGTCACTGGGCCCCTAAGCCCCTTGATGTGGAAGGGATACTTGTATATAACCTATCTGTTACAGATTTTGATCATACCATGTTGTCTAGGCATAGAACTAGTCACCTTTTGAGTTCTTAGAAAAGAGAGTTTGCTGTGACTGATAAACTTTATTAGTTTATGCCTTCATTTTGTATTCCAAGGCCAATCATCTTTCAGTTTCCTACTTTAGCTTTCCAATTTCCTGTTCAGAGTGCGACATATTTTTTTGGTATTGTTTCTTCTGTATGTTGGTCTAAGTCTTCGTGATTTTGCTGTACACTTTTTCCTGACCGGATTTGGGGTTTTCTTGGTAAAGATACTGAGGGTGGTTTACCATTTCCTTCTCCAGCTCATTTTA
Source organism: Gracilinanus agilis (assembly GCF_016433145.1). Lineage (NCBI taxonomy): Eukaryota > Metazoa > Chordata > Mammalia > Didelphimorphia > Didelphidae > Gracilinanus > Gracilinanus agilis. Next base: position 562,398,368 of record NC_058131.1, on the reverse strand, counting down.
CAGATGAAGAAACTGAGGCAAATAGAGCTAAGTCAGTTGCCCAGGGTTATATTGCTACTAAGTCTGTAAGTTTGGATTTGTACTCATGAAGATGAGTCTTCCTGACTCTAGGGCTGGTAGTTTACTACACCACATAGCTGCTCCACAGTGTTTCTTAGAATTGATCAATTTTGGCCTTTTTTGGAACACAGACTTTTATTACCATGATGTTGAATATTTTGCCTTCAAATTGAACAGCTGTCATTCTGTCATTTTTCCGATTATACCCCGATATTGCTTTTTTCACCTTTTTGTTGGCCTTCAGTGCTACTCTAAGGGATTCTTGTCCACAGTGATTTCTGTAGTGATCATCTGAATTAAATTCATCCATTCCTTTCCATTCACATTCACTGATGCCCCAGACGTCAATATTTCATATTTCTATCTCCTATTTTGCTACATCCAGCTTAACTTGGTTTCATAGATCTTTCATTTCAGGTTCTTATGTATCTGATCTGTACAGCATGAGGCTTACTTTTAATCACTGAAGGCATCTGCAGCTGAGCTTTGGCTTTGGCCTGGTAGTTTCATTTGTATTAGATCTATTTGTAGTTGTCCTCTGCTCTTTTTCAGTAGTGTATTGAATGTATTCCTAACTGAGGGTCTTATCTTCTGATAATTCTTTTTATCATTTTAATACTGTTCATTGTCTTTTCTGGGCAAAGATCCTGAACTGGTTTACCATTTCCTTCTCTAGGGGATCACTCTTTGTCATCATTCTGTTCCTCTTTGTTGTGGTCCTAGACAGCATAGTTATACTTGCATAGAGCTATACAAGCTCCTCTACTACCATGAGGCAGTGTTCTAGGAGGGGAATAGGCACTTGGCTCCACCCTGTATGTGTCTGTGTGTCTGCTGATGCTCTAGTTTGGATCTTGGACCTTCTTTTACCCTTGTGCATATCCTCTCTTATGCTAGAGTATTCTGTACTTTGTAGTCTTGGCCATCTTCCTAATCCAGTTGTCCACAAATTTCTCAGTCTGTTTATATTTCCATACCTAGGATGGAAAAATGAGTCACTTTAACTTTTTCTTGGATTCCTCTCTCAGGGTTGGATCTGCTAGTTTTATAGATCTTTTTGAAACTTTGCTGAAGGAGTTTACTATACTGATCTCTGCTTTTCTCCCATCTGGGCTGTACTTTCTGATCCATTATGTCTTTAATGAGACCCTGTGCTGTAATGGACACAGCACCAATCTTGGTTATGGGTGGGTTTGAAAACCTGATTCGGGCATTCCATTTCTTTGACCTTAGACAAGCCACTTAAATTCTCTGAGCTCTTTTTTAGTGATAGTAAAATAGGAATAATAATGTTTACATGTCCTACCTAAAAGTTTGTTGTAGGGAATATCTTTTATAAGAATTAAAGTACTACATATGATTAGTATGATTGATGTTGTTTAAAAGTAATTAATTAAGAGTAATTTGGTGCCTACATGGTCATAGAGAGCAATACTTGGCTGCTAGAAGATAGAATTGGCTTGGTAGAAGATAGAATTATGAATTGAAGATGAGAAGATTTGGGCTACCTATTATTTTCTATGTCTTTCACCAAGGTCACCTTCCTTTGCATCTTTAGATCCCCCCTCTTTTTTTTTCCTGTAAAATAAAGGGTTAAAACTAACTGAATTCAAAAGGTCCTTGAACCTCAATTCTGTCACTAAGTATAGCATAGGTTAGAGCATCTGAATGCATGAAGTTATACTTAAGAAGACCATAGTTGTTAATGGCTTTTTTTTATTACCTTTCTTTCTTTCTTACCCCTTTCCCCCCTTATACTGACCTTTCCTTGTTCTTTAATTCTATATATGATTGCTTTTTCTATACTTCCTGCCCTTATATGTGGCCTGGATCCTCTGCTTTCTTTCTTTTCCTTCTTCATATATCTTCTTTGTTGCATCCATAATTTCTTTGATCTATATTTGTATATCTGATTTCCCTTCTCATATTCAGGTCTCTATTTAATACTGCTTATAGAACATTTATTTCTCTATGAATGCTCTGTCATCACTACAAATTCATTTTATACAGAATAGAACTAAATATCCCAACTCCTGAACACTTTCCCTTTCTAACTTCTTTGTCTATTAATGGCTCTACCATCTTTCTGGCAAATAAACTCAAAATCTGAATCATTTTTGAATCTTCTATTCTTCCTTATTTTCCATATCTATTTAGTTTCTGTCTTGTCAAAGCTGTTTGCTAACTCTAATTTTTCCCCTTCTCTCTACTCTCACTGTAATGATTAGGCCATTTAAACTAATAGTGGAGTCTCTTGTAATAGATTTTTATCTTCTAGAGTCTTTTTATTCTGATCTTACAATCATTTTCAGAATAATCTTCATTAGTCATAATTCTGATTATGATATTCTCTGCTTTAAAAAAATCCTCTTTGGTCACAGAATAAAAATGTAGGATTCCTAGCTTGGAATTCAGTGGTCTTTACCATATTGGTCCTGTCCACTTTTTCAACCATTTCTAATATTATTCCAGCCAAAGGAGACTATACACCATTCCCCAGTTTTTAATCATGCCCTTTCTCCATCTTTGTTCCTTTTTTAATATTGTCTTTTGTTTCTGGAATAATCTGCCTTCCATAACACTGCCTATTTAAATTCTTCTTTTTTTTCCCCTTTTTTTCCTTTAGAATGTTTTTCCAAGGTTACATGATTAAAGTCGTCGTCCCCACCCCCCACCCCCCTTCCCTCTCCTGAAGGTTGTCAAACAATTCTACTGGGTTGTACATGCATCATTGTTCAAGACCTATTTCCAGGTTATCCATGTCTACAATAGAATGATCTTTTAACATCAAAATCCTAATCATATCCATATTGAACCACTTGATCAATCACATATTTTTCTAATGCATTTCATTTCCATAATTATTTCTCAGGATGTGGACAGCATTCTTTCTCCTAAGTTCCTTTGGATTGTCCTGGTCATTGCATTGTTGCTAGTAGAAAAGTCTTATTACATTTGATTGTTCTGTCATATATGAGTTTCTGTGTACATTGTTCTCTTGGTTCTATTCCTTTTCTTCTGCATCAATTCCTGGAGATCTTTCTGGTTCTCATGGAACTCTTCTAGTTCTTTATTCCTTTGAGCACAATAATATTCCATCACCAACAGATACCACAATTTATTGAGCCATTCCCTAATGGAAGGGCATCCCCTCATTTTATAATTTTTTGCTACCACAAAGAGCATAGCTATAAATATTTTTATACAAGTCTTTTTCCTTATTATCTCTGGGATACAAACCCAGAAGTGGTACGGCTGAGTCAAAGGGCAGGCATTCATTTAAAACCCTTTGCAAGTAGTTCCAAATTGCCCTCCAGAATGGTTGGACCTATTCACAACTCCACCAGCAGGGTATTAGTGTCCCAGTTTTGCCATACCCCCTCCAACATTTATCACTTTCCTTTGCTGCCATATTGTCAGGTCTGCTAGGTGTAAGATACTATCTCAGAGTTGTTTTAATTTGCATTTCTCTAAACAGGGGGATTTAGAACACAAAGACCCATTCAGGTTCCATCTTCTCCATGAAATCAGTTCTAATCCTCCTAGCTCTGTCCCTCTCCACTTATTTTCCAAGTTGTATTATCTGTATACTTGTTTTTTAATCTTACCTTCTAGAATTTAAGCACCTGGAGGGCAAATACTTCATATTTCTTTGCATTTCAGAATCTACCTAAGAGTATATGAAAATGTGAGCTGGTAGTAAGAAATATAGGGCTAAAAAAGTTGAAAGTTAATGTCTTGAGCATTGTAAGTGTTAAAAAGTGTTAAAATTAATGGTTTGGGTAGGTATATGAAAATTATAAATCTTTTATTTACAAAAGAGATGGAAAGAGTGAAAGCAGAGGAATACAAAAGGGTAGAGAAGACATTAACCTATCTAACTAAATATTATTCCAGTGCTTGGCTCAGCCAGGACTTGTTAACCTTCAACCAGAGTTAAACTCTCTCCAGAAGACAGGAAGGGAAAGCCAGTTATCCACTCACCCAAGTTCCCTCCAAGAGACAGGTCAAGACAATGACTTGAGCCCAAGGTGACTCCTGAGGCCAACTTTCTTCTTTGAGCCAACCTTCTTCTTGAAGCTGACTTCTTTCTTGGAGTCCACCCCCTAGCCTCAGAAATTCAGGGCCTGGGCTTCTTGTCTCCTTTCCTCTTCACAGAGGCCAATCTCAGCTTCCAAATAGTCTAGCACTGCCCAGGGGTCAGTGTTTGTGGGAACCAGTTTGCACCTTCTGGAGAGGTGAATATTCATTGAAAAGGTTCACAGTTTCTGAGGGTGTGAACTCTTAAAAGACTTCACAATTTTCTGACTGTTCTTAGAAAAAAGGGTGGAGCTTTCCAAGAATCTTGCTGGCTTCTCACCTAGCACTAAGTAGGGTGTGAATTCACTAAGTGGTTTGCTAGCTCTTCCACCTAGTTCAAGCTTGTACTTAAGTTAGTGTTAACCAAAGTGTTAGCTCTAACTAGGCAAAGAGAATAAAGGATTCCCTTTCACAAGTGTGAACTCAAAGAGAACCAAGAATTCCCTTTCACAGCCTGCATATATATATATATATATATATATTGCAAATTTGCAAACTGACTTATTAAATTTAATTTTTTCTAAAATTATCAAACAATTATTTTTTCTTTCTACATCTTCTCACCTCATGTGGGGGTGGGGAGAAGAAATCCCTTGTAACAAATAAACATAATCAGTTGAAACAAATTCTCATATTGGCCATATCCATAAATATGTTTTATTCTGTGTATTATTTCATCACCTTTCTGTCAGAAGGTGGGTAGCATTCATTGTCCTCTGGAATCCTAATTGATCATATGTTAATTAGGGTTTTTATATCTTTAAAAATTATTCCCTTTTACAAAATTAACTTTATTGTATATTGTTCTCCTCGTTTTTGCTCATTTCTTTCTATGTTAGTCCATACCAGACATCTAGATTTCTCTGAAATTGTCTTTCATTTTTTATGCAGTCTTCCATTACATTCATATACCTTGTAATCAGTCCCCAATTGATGGATATTCCTATAAAGTTTCCAGTTTTACTCCCAAAAAAGGACCTTCTATAAATATACAAATTTGTATAATACAAACAAAAATAAATATCATGGAGAATAGGATTAGTTGTTTCTGGGTTGGGAAACTTCTTGGACTTGGTTGCAAATTGCTTTCCAGAATGCCTTGTTGAATTCACAGGTTCACCAACAGTGTATCACTTTTCTTATTTTTCTGCTACCCTTCCAAACCTTTGTGTTTTTCCTTTTTAAAAAAATTTTGTTGATCTGATTTAGAATATTTTTCACATGGCTAAATTGATTAGTTTTTTATTAAAAAAAGTTTATTTTTAGTTTGGGATAGAAATGAAGTATTAGTCACTAAGAAATAGAATAGCTCAGAAGCCATATATTTATTAGCATTCATTGTCATTTTTATAATACTTTATGTTTTTTATTTACATTGGCTTTTGTAGTTCTTATAATAGTACTGCAATATGGATTGGACATATATTCTTTCCATTTTAGATAAAGAAAATAACTCTTGGACAGGAAAATGCAAAAATGAGTAAGCCATAAACAAATTGTGACTTTAAGTGAGTATTTGCAAAAAAATAGCAAAAGGTTATGATACGTTAAGTTTTCGTATTTTATTTATTGTCCTCCCTTTATGGAAGACTTCATGGAATTGCAATGAAGGAGGAATCAATGTAGGGGACATTAGGAATAAGGAATGTTAAGTTCATCTAGAAATGAAATTTTAATGTCTGCTAGTGTAACAATAGTTCTATATTATACATAGATTCTTCTTTCCCCTTTCATTCGAGGATGATAAAAAATATAATTTCAGTTAAATTTTATTATAATAATGGCAAATAAAAGATCATTACAAGTATATGTTCAATTTGAGAAAATTGTGTTACTTCATTCTATTTACATACTGAAATTTTCCAAGATGGTCATGAGAATTCAGTGAAAATAGCATGTAGGCATATCTGAGAGATATCGTAGATTCTGTTCCAGATCACCACAATAAAACTGCCATAATAAAGCAAGTCACACCATTTTTTCTTGGTTTTCCAGTGCATATAAAATTAACTTTGTAGCCATACTGTGGTCTTTTAGGTGTGCAGTAGTATTATGTCCCAAAACAATGGACATGTCCTAACTAAATAATACCTTATTGCTAAAAAAATCCTAACCTTCAAATGAGACTTGAGGAAGTCATCTTTTTGCTGTTGGAAGGTCTCGCCTATGTGTTGATGGCTTGCTGACTAATCACTGTGGTGGTTGCTGAAGATTGGGGTGGCTGTGGCAATTTCTTAAAATATGATAACAGTAAAGTTTGTTAGGTCAAGTGACTATTCCTTTCATTTGAGCACTTAAGATGCCATCATAGGGTCACCAATCATGTAACACCATAACAAATATAATAATAATAATGAAAAGATTTGAATTTCAAAGCAAAAATTACCATAATGTGACAGACATAATGAAAGTGTATGCTATTGGAAAAACATTTCCAATAGATTTGACATAAGGTTGCTACAAACCTTCAATTTGTGAAAAATACACTATCTGTGAAATGCAGCAAAGCAAAACAGGGAAAACAAGGCATGCCACTATCTGTTCATTAAAAATAATAATAAATTGAGAATAAATTAATATGGCAATTTTCAATTCTCAGGTTACCCTCAAAATTATGTAGCACGTACTACATAAAATTTATTATTTCTTATTATGCTTATTTATCATCTGTTTCATTGTTTGTAAATATTGAGACCCAAGAAATAACATAGTGTTTTTTTTTCTTTACATTTTAGAATATCCCCATAAATATGGCCCACAGGGAGGCTGTGCAGATCATTCAGTATTTGAAAGAATGAGGAAATATCAGATGACTGGTGTAGAGGAAAGCACACAGGTATGAAGTTCACTATTGGATCTTATTATAGAAATAGAAATATGTAAATATTTTTTCCTTACATTTGGAAATTTGAGTGTTTCTGTATTTTCTGAAAGATTAGTATGCTCCTAAATTATTGCACATTAATAGATTTTATCACACTCTAAATGTGTAAAAATCCTGTGAAATAGTTGGTCCAGGAGTGTCATTTCATTTTATGGTTTTGTTCTACAAAGGCTAGAGAAGGAAAATGTGATTTTTGCAAGATCACTTCATTAATAAATGTTGGAAACCATTTCTGCTACATATAATGTGTTTGTGTGTTTTAATCATTAGTCTTTTACTGTTATATGTGTTAGCCTTATTTCTTGAGCATTCTTTATTCACAGGTATCAGATTTGTAATTTTAGTAATAACAAAATGAAAATAGTATATAGAAATAAAATTATGTTTTCTTTGTTAAGTGCAAAGTTGATGTAACACTTATGGGACATTAATTATTATGATCACTTTTCTAAATCTATTTGTCCAAGAAATTTTTTTGCTGGCAAATTTCATTTGGTAGCCAACATTTATAAAACTATTATGTATTGTATAAAAGTGAACACTGATTAGAATTGGCAGCTTTAGGAGACTTTCATTGTTATATCATTTAGATAATGACATAATTTAAATTACAAATATCTTTCACTTTAATATGAAACAAAATTCAGTTTAAATTTTTCTTGAAAGTAAATATATTGTCTTATTGGATCAGTTCCTTCAGAAAGCAACAGCTACTTGAAATATATGATGCTTTTGTGTAGTGACTCCTAACTTTTTCAAGTATGAGGCCTCATTTTAATGGTAAAATAAACCTTTGCCCACATTTTAGTAGCTGTACATTTGTTATCTATTAATTGAGAGAACCTTAAAATGTAAGATTTTTAAGGGCATCTATGTACATCTAAAAATAGTTATGCACTTATCGTATACACACATATATAATAGATATATAGGATATAGAAAATATATGCTTTCTTAAAATATTGAACAATATTGAACTTTTGTTGATAATTAAGATCAAAATGACAGAGCACTCTGAGTATATGGATTTATTGATTCCTTCTTGAAATCTTAATACTTTTCTATTTCATTGCATTTTACAAGATGAGAACCAGAGCTTTTAATGCATGAAAGAATAAGGTTGAATAAATGAACTGTATGTATATCTAAATTGGCACAATTCAGTTGTTTCCTAAAGTAATACTTTTATAAACTTTAATTCAAATACAAACAGATACTTGTTGACTTTTTCATTTTTATATTATTTACAGATGAAACCAAAAGTAAAAGTTAGTATAAAATGGATACACAAAGGACTAAAAATTCTAACATGCATTGAATTCCTATCATACATAGTAATCAATATGCAGTGGGGTTCTCACCCCATTGTAAGTTCATCCTTACCTAAATTTTTTTTGCCAGTTAGTATGTTATAAACACTTAACTTATATTAGCAAAGTTCTCAGATTTTGGATTTTGTGATTAATTTTTGCCAATATTTCCAATGGATTAAAATTGAATTTCATTTCCTGGAACATGTTTCCATTAGAAAATTTCATCCACTGAGTTGTGTTCTTTACTTTTATGTAGTTGGATGCAATATTACAAATAGTTAAGTAAAAATAATAGTTGCCATTCATATTTTGAGGTTTATAAAGTGCTTTAAATATGTTAGCTTTGAATTATTTGTTTTTCTGCATCTAGTTCATATGTTAAAATCCCTCAACAACTAGACTTCTAAATTTTTACAATTCTAATTACATATGAAGTGAATTCACACTTTACTTTTTTAGTTCAGTTCTAGAATTTTTTTCTATGGCAAATTGTTTCAGAGAAAACAAAGTAGAATAAATATTTCTACTAAAAATGTCTTGGGGGCAGCTAGGTGGCTCTGGATTGGAGCTAGGCCTAGAAATGGGAGGCCCTAGGTTCAAATCTACCCTCAGACACTTCCTAGCTGTGTGACTGTTGGCAAGTCACTTAACCCCCATTGCCTAACCCATACTACTCTTCTGCCTTAGAACCAATACACAATATTGATTCTAAGATGGAAGGTAAGGGCTCTATTTCCAAAAAATAAATATTTAAAATATCTTGTTTTATACCAATCAGACTTTGAAAAGAATATTTTTTAGTGTTAGAAAAAATAAAATTCATATGGTAGAACAAAAAGGTCAGGGATATTAAGAGTAATAATGAAAAAACTGAGAAGGAAAACAATGATCATGGTCATTAAAACAGTTTGATACCGGTTTAAAGAAAGGATGATCAGTGGAACAAATTAAGTAAAATATTTGACCTAAAGCTACTGGAGTAAGGACTAAGTATTTGAAAATCAATTCTAGTAAAACTGGACAATAGACTGGAAGAAGTTAGGTTTTGAAATAAAAAAATATAGTAGGTATGGTTTTCTTGTTTTCTAAGTGGTTTTCTGGACATTTAGATGAAATAGTCCTTAGGGCCAGTTATCAGAAGTCCTAGGTTTGGGAAGGGTTCCAGTGAGAAACTGACAAATTATCACTCTGTTGTAAATCGGGGCTTTATTTAAACTAGGACAGATAGGGGAAGGGGAGTGGGATAATCTAAATGGGTCTTAAAACTAATCCCTCCCACCAAAGTCCAATAGGATTTAATAGATGTTAACTACACTAAATCTCTACCTATAGATCCCAGCTCCCTCTACTCTCTCCTATCCAGAAACTCCCCCCTCCCCCCTTTTTGTTTTTGCTAATAATCAGAGTAAGGGAAAGCTGGAAGGTACACAGGTCCACTGGGTCAGCAAGGGAGATATCTCACAAACAGTTGTCCTCTGGGTTTGGCAGAAGTCCAGGAGAATCACAGCAGTAGCAGGTATAAATCCAATAGGAAGGGGAATAAGGATTTTATTCACACAGTCCACCTGTGGAGTTTAAACTCAACCACTTCCTAGAAGGTAAAAGGCTCATAGAAGTCCACATACATTGTCTCTTCCTCCAGAGAGCAAGTCCAGCACCAACTGTCCCAGCAGAGTAGTCCCTCTCACCAGAGTTCTGGAATTCTATCTCTGCCTCTGCTTTGGTACTTCCTGCTTTCTCTCTGATTTCCCTTTAACATTTTAGACAACCATCTCACATCATATACCAAGATAAGCTTCAAAGGGATATCTGATTTAGAAAGCACTATCTTAAACATGTTAGAGAACAAAGAATAAATTAGTTTTCCTGTCTATAGATAGGGAAAGAATTCATGACTAAAGTTATCATACCATACAAGATTAAAAGGACAATTTTAATTTTTATACATTTAAAAAGTTTTATACAAAATTCAACAGAAACTTGTACTTAGGTAAAAAATCTTTGCAAAAACATGTTTATAAAGGTCTGATATCCAAGATAGAACTGATTCCAATTTATATAATTGAAGCCATTACCCAACTGATAAATGGTAAAATGGAAGTAAATAGGCAGTTTTCAAAGGAAGCTATCTAGAGTATCAATAAAAATGTTCGAGATCACTACTATTTAGAGAAATGTAAATTAATGTTGAGGTTTTACCTCATTGCCCATCACATTGGCAAAAATGTCAAAAAGAGAACAGACCGGTTATTGAGGGAGCTATGTGAAAATAGGTCTACCCATGTACTGTTGTTGGAGTTATGAATTGTTCCATCCATTCTGAAAACCAAATTTTAGTTATCTCCCAAATATTATTAAATTGTCCATATTCTGCTCTAGCTCTCACATTACGAGGCCTCTAACTCCAGAGAAATCAGGAAATAGGAAAAGCACTTATCAGCTTTTTCTGGCATAGCCAAAAAGTGAAACATAAGGTGGTTTGGTTGTTTCCTTTTTGGAGAATGGAAAAACAAATTGTGGCATAGCAGTGTGATGGATTATTGTTCCATAAGAAATTATGAAATAGCAAATTTCAGAGGAAACTGGGAAAGCCTTTATGAACTGTTACAGAATGAAGTGAGCAAAACTAAGGAAACAGTTTCTACAAGTGATAAAATTATATAGAAAAATGACTTTGAAAGACTTGATAATTGATCAGTGTAATGATGAGCCACAAATCCAAAGAATGAAAGTGAAACATGTCACTTTTCTCTTAGTTCTTTGCTCACATGAAAATTGCTGCTAGAAATATTTTAGTATAATTGTAACCCTTTAAAAAAAAACCATAGTCCATAATGGAGTATATGATTAGGAATTGGATTTCTGGGTCAGAAATGGTATGAATATTAAGATTTTTTTCCCCCACAAATTTCCAAATTGCTTTATAGAGTGCTTGAACAAATAGACAATTCTATAGAAAATATGATGTGTCATAAATGAGGTGACACTGAAGTACTTTGAGGACGTGGAGAGGCAACATGGCATAGTGCTAGAGGCAGCTAGGTAGGGTAGTGGTTTCAATACTTTGCTGACATGAGGAAGACGTGAGTTCAAATCTAGCTTCATTCACCTAGCAGTTCTGTTTACTTAGGCTTAGTCACTTAAACTTTGCTTCAGTTTCCTCATCTGTAAAATAGGAATCCTAATAGCATCTACCTTTCAGGATCATTGTAAAGATCAAATGACAATATTTGTAAGTTTTTAACACAGTGCCTGGCACATAGTAGGCACTTAAATCCATTCTTTTTCCTTTTCTTCCTTTTCCTTATTACTTTCCCCTTACCTGCTTACCATCCAATCAGATCAGCCTCTATCTTACTCATATTCGGCTCTCCTCCCCTCTATGTGTCTTTATTCTTGCTTTTCACCATGCCTGGAATACATTCCCTTCTTAGTTCCATCTCTTTTCTTTTTAAAGAACCATTTTTTGCTAATCTCACAACTCTAAATACCCTCTTTCTCAAACTAACTTGTATTTAAACTACTTCGTGTTTGTTCCCTTTAAATTCATGCTTTGTGTACTCATATATGTTTATTTTCTATTGTATTAGGAATAGAAGTACTTTATAATTAAGAATTATTTTATGCTTTGTAGTTGTATCTCTAGTGCCTGGTATAGTGCCTTGAAGAAAATAGGTTTTAATAACCAATTTTCTATTGAGCAATGGGATTTTGTCCTGTTATATTTTTAATTTTCTTTGAGAATTTATTTTTCATATACTGTATTAATACTCATAACAGACAGGACTCTAGAGGAGAAAGGCCTGAATCAATTCCTGTATATAAGGGAGAATCACTATGTGTTTCTGTGTGGTATCTGGGTGGGAGATTCCATATAGGCTGCCGTTTTTGCATTTTCTTTGTCCTTAGGAATCCCAAAGAATGCTTTCCTTTTAAATAGAATTTGATTAATAAGTGAAGGAGAGAAGATTTATTTTCTTGCTTATGTGACCTATCCATCTGGGGTTAGGGAGAGGTAGATGGTTTGAAAGACCATCTCTTAATTAGCTATCCACCAATTAGAAATGTCTTGTATCCATTCAAGGTAGGAGCTGAATAATGATTTTCTAAAATTATTAAGTGATGTGACCCAGTTTCTAGGTTGGTGGTTATTCAAGAGCCATAGAAATAGGTATCAGTTTATTAGTTATGATGCTAGCCTAATCAATATATATATATTCATATTCAATAAATTGATATTTCTTATCCAAAATCAGTCTCTTGAGATAAAAAAAAAAACACCACCCTATACTTTCTATCTTAGAATCAATACTGTGTATTGGTTCTTAAGCAAGAAGAATTTTAAGGGCTGGGCGATGGGGTGTTAAGTGACTTGCCCAGGGTCACACAGTTAAGAAAGTGTCTTGAGGTTAAATTTGAACCCAGGACCTCCTCTCTTCTTTGGGCATAGCTCTCAAATCTTCTGAGCCACTTAGCTGCCCTTGAGATAATTTTAATCATAACATTGCCTATAACGTGTATCTTTTTTAAAAAATCAAATTACTTTCATAGATAGGATACAAAGTGTTCCATAAATTGTTTTTTTTCTTATCTTACTAGCACTAATTTTGAGTGTGCAAATGCTTTTCAATTTAATATAATAAACATTATCCCTTTCATTTTTTGTGAATGCTTCTATTCCTTGTTTGGTTAAGAATTCACAAAGTCACTATTTTTGTGAAAGGCATCTGATTTGTTGGTTCTGTTGTAATTTTTTTATTTTCCAATTTTAAAATATTTGCCTGTTGCTTTTTTTTTTTTTGTATCACTAGTGCTTAACAATGCCTGTCTTCAAAGTAGGTGCTTAATAAATGTTTATTGTATCGAATGTCAGGATTTATTAGTCTGAAATTAATTTCTCCTGTATTAATTTTCAGTTTTCCCCCAAATACTTGTCAAATGAGGGGTAATTATCAAGTTAATTTATGTTTGGTAGTTTATGGAACACTGGGCTGTTGAATTAAATTGTTTCTTATTCTTCCCCACTTTGTTTTAAACATCTAGATTAAGATGAAATAATATAACGTGTCATTTATCAAAGACCACTCTTCTATCACATGTAGAAACCTCTTGAAGAACATGTTACAAGTGGTCCAGAGCTTCTGAGGAGAAAACGTGCTGCTTCAGCTGAAAAAAATACTTGTCAGCTTTATATTCAGACAGATCACCTATTCTTTAAACACTATGGAACACGGGAAGCTGTGATTGCCCAGGTATTTATTTATTGTGATTATGGCATTGAATTATTTGAGTTTTCAATTTTTATACATGTTAATTAGCCACACCCATGATTTTAAAAAATTTGAAATCAATAGTATTTTTTGGTGTTTTTTTCCCTTTTTTTATTTCCCAAAAAAGATGCATAATTTATTTCTAAGGTATTCCTTTTTAGGTGACATCTATTCTCAATATTTCTGACATATAACTGTTTGGGTATTTACTGTTTTATTATTTACATGGTTCTCTCATTTTTCATTAAGAATATTGTTATATTTGAGTACTACTTGTTAGACATTATCCAATGACACTGGTCTCCTTGTTCTACCTTGAATAAGACACTTCACTTTTCATTCTGGACATATTCCTTGGTTGTCTTCTATTCCTGAAATCCTTTCTCTCCTTATCTCCACCTCATAGATCCTTCAAATCTTAGAGTCCTGTCTTCTACAAGATACCTTTCCTTAATGTTATGAACTTTCTGGGTTTTCTCCCATTTTATCTTATCTTTATCATTTGTTCATAATTATTTGCATGTTGTCTCCCCCATTTACTTTGAGCTTCTTGAGAGCAAGGACTATTTTTTTTTCTCCTTTTTAGATTGGACACTTAACACAGTGCTTGGTACAAAGTAGACACTTAGCAAATGTTTATTGACTGACTCTCCTTTGGACCATAACAACATTTTGAGAATGTATGTTTAGAGGAATTATAATTAGAGGAAAGAAATTTGAACATCTAGTGTGGTTATTAAGCTCATAAGATGTCTTCATTACAAGCTGGTCGTTCAAAATTCCCATAAATTCCCTTCCTATACTGATAGAATTACCAGACAGTTTGATTAGGAAAAATACTGTAGACATCATATACTTGTATTTCAGCAAATCATTTTTATCATCTCTTCTGCTTTCCCTATGAACAGGATAAATGCTGTGTTGGTCAGCTGATCATGTTAGGGGATTTGAAAATGGTTGAGTAATGGAAACAAAAAATAATCATCATGGATTGATGTCATATTATGTATTAGGGATCTTACCATGGCTTTTGTTTCTTGGTATTTGTTTCATTGACTTGAATGAAGGCAAAAATTGCACACATTACCAAATTTGGATTGGACAAAAAGCTGAGTGCTACTATTGTATGACTGGCTCAGGGTAAAAAAAATTAACAGGTTAGAACAATGGGCTTAATATGATGAAATAGAAATAAGTGTAAAGTTATACGCTTAAGTTAAAAAAATTAACTTCAGCTTACAGATTATGAGGGAGGAATGGCTAGATAATAATGTATATGAAAAATAATACTGTTTGTAGAGAACTACATGCTAAATATGAGTCAATCATGTAAAATAGTATGATATTCAGGGGTTAATATAATCACAGGTCCTGTTAAGACATGCATAGTATTGAGAAAGCAGGAAATGATGACTGTTTTCTAAAATTTACCTATTTCCTTTATTAGTTCAGGTTGCAACTCATTTATGCCTTCTTGTGCCAAGTCTTATCCATATCCTCCCATAATTCTTTTAGAGGGAATTCACTCAATAGCCTAGGAACTTCTTGATAATTTTTTAGATATAGTAGAATATAAACAGTCCATTTGTTGGCCCTTTCACTATATGTTTAAACCACCTCTTTTTTGGTCATATATCCCTCTCCTGCTGGCTATTACATTATTTTTAAACACTTCTGTGGTAATATGGGGCAGGGCAACCTAATTCATATGTACCATGGGCTTCTCCATTTCTCTTAAAATTTAATTCTTCAGACACTGTGGTATGACATAACATATCCCTATAGCATCAGAAGAAGTTTTAATGTTAACAAAGCAGGCTTGTTTCAGGGAAAAGCTTGGAATCATTAAAAGCATTGCACAGATTCCCAAATACAGTCTATCCTGCTCTTCTGTTTAATTCTGGGAATAGTTCTTTATCCATCCACAATGTAGTAGTACCTCCCAGTTGTCTGTCTGGTTGCATATTATACTCTGGATAAGAGGCATTCCTTGTTTACTTGGGTTTTTCTTTTGTGAGTAGGTAGACCTAACTCTTGGTGATATTAGGTCTCAAGAAGTTCTATAGTGTTCTTGGTTCGATGTAATCAACATATCATTTGTAAAAAGGAGTATCTAAAAGACATCATCATTCATAGGGACACTACTTTTTATTTGGATTCTGTGCTGAACATCCTCATATCTTTGGAAAGTAACTTTAAACATAAATCTTCCTGCTATTTACCTCACTTATTTATATTCACAAGATCAGACAAAATTGTCTTGCTTGTTTATTTTTAAGAGACTTTGGAAAGTTTAAAAACATGCAGGGGGGATACTTTTCTGGAAGAGAACTTTTAAAGCATAGATTTGCTCTGATGAATCAAATTCTTAAAAAAAATTTTTTTTATGGACAGCAAACAATAAGTACAGTGGAATATTGTATTATTTCTCCCTGTCAGTCAGTTCTATAATTATATAAAAAATGCTATTTGATTTAGAAAAACATTTAAAAAACTCGCCTTTTCTTATATTGTCATGAAGGAAGCCCTTAATATGTGTATAGATTATTCCCCCCAAAATGCTGTAGTATGGGGTAATTAGATGTCGAAGTTAAAAGTTATTGACATTTTTTCTTTTAACTTCAGTAATAATTAGCTCCCTAATTTTTCTATGCATCGATATTATTCTCTCTTTCAGACACTTTGAGAAATGATCCCTAAGTGTCCTCATAATTGTCACTATTAGTGTAGACATTCTTTTTTAGTGTATTTACTCTTCTTCTTTTTCCATTATCCTCCTACTTCATTTAGCATGTCAGGATCTTTGCTGTTAGAGTCTAAATCTTCACTCTCATACTTTATTATTGAAATCTTGGCAAAACTTCTTGATTTTTATCCTATTTGTTGCTCTTCCCATTTTATCCTTAAGTTATCTAAGGATGGTACCATTTAACTGGGACATACATTTGTCAGATTTTATATAAAAATGTTTTTCCTGCTATCCTCTCTTCCTGTTTTATAATTGATATTAATGTTAGTCTTGCATTATCCTCAGTAACATTTTTAAAAATACATTTTTTACCAATATTCATATCTAGTGTAAGATTAAAAATTAAGGCTGGACTAAATATAAGAGAATGTGGTCACTAACATTAATATATCTCAAGTCAAAATGACTTTTTATTTAGCATTATTTACAAAATAGAGGCAAAGAGTAAAGTAGAGAAATGTGAAAGAGGGTAGAGTAAGAAGTCAAGCTAATCACTCTAAATGTTTCCTGGTGCCTGACTCAACTCAGGCTTGGCTAATTAGCTCTCCAGGGGAGGGCCATTTAGCCAGACCACACTGCCTCCTCCAGAAAGTAATCTCTAGAAATCAAGAAAAAACTCACCCATGTCTTAGTCCAAAGGGGGGAAATGCTGGAGTCCCACATCTAGGCTGAGGAAGATGATCTTGAAATAGCTGGAAAAATTCCAACTCCAAAAAACTACTTGCAAAAAAAGATGCTCTCTCACAGAAAGTTGCAACTACTTTTAAAGACTTTTCTTTGTGTCACTTCCTTCCTCCACTTTATGTGGGCGAATCCTATTTTATAAAATTTCTTATGGCTGCCCTGAGGGCAGTTAATCCTCTCTGCATTGTCACCCACTTTAGCACATTGGTTGGGGACCTCCCCCCATTTTAAAAGTGCTTCTGGTGATTAAATCTAAAAGTAGGCTGGGGAGAGTTAATCCCATCTTCATACTTGGAAAAGATTTGCTCCCATTCCTTCTGAATTAAATTAAATTATTAGTGGGGCGCATAAGCAAAAACATAATATTGTGACTGCAACAGACAGTAGATTTGGCATTTGACCTAATAATCTCCCACCTCATTTTACATAGGAAATCTCATTGTTTTTCTTTAGGATAATAATTGTTTTTTTGTTATTTGGAATTCTGCTTCCTTTGCTGATCTTATATAACTTTTCATTGTCATTGTATGCATGTGTGTGTCCAGTTGTTTCTTTTTATTTCATTCTGCATCAGTTAGTATACATCTTTTGTCTCTAAATTCTTCATGTTAATTATATCTTTGTTGTATTACATTAAACTTCCTGACCCATAGTTTTTCTAGCTGTTCCTCAGTTGGTGAATTTGTTTATGTCCAGTTTTTTTGTAGTACGATTTCTACAGTGTTACAAATTGGTTTGTATTCTAAATTGTTATTGCTCTTATCTGCTAATTCTTCCTGCTTAACACAAAGAAGTCATGTTTTCTAGTAGAGACTGTTTTTAGGTTCTTTTGATCTCTGTGGTAGTTGATTTACATCACCTGAATTTACCTAAGATATTCTAAATCAATGATTATCCAGTCTCTGAGATTGTTTTGTGAAATTCCCTGCCTTCCAACATGGCTAGTACCCGAGTGGTAGTGTGGTTTATTAGAAACAATCCTCAAAGTTAGGAGATGTTCCTGGCTTGGGTACAAACTAGCTAGATGATCTTGGCCAAGACATATAGTCTCTCTTTGTCTTCATTTTTTTCCTATAAAATAGAAGGTTCCTCACATCTCAAAAATTCTGTGAATAAGTTATTTTATACTCCTTTTTTGGTCCCTGTATTACATTTTCCTTCCCTGTGGACATTAGTAGGGGGGGGGAAGGGCTGTGAACTCTTGATTATGGTATATAACTCACAAAAAATTTCATTTCACCCACTCACTAAATTTGAAAAATGGTTTTTAAATGGCTTCTTTTTTTATAGCTGAAATTTGTTGTATTTTTACCCTCAGATATCCAGTCATGTGAAAGCTATTGATACAATATACCAATCGACAGACTTCTCTGGAATTCGTAATATTAGTTTCATGGTGAAACGAATAAGGGTAAGGAATTTTCCAAAAATAATCTCTCTCTCTCTCTCTCTCTCTCTCTCTCTCTCTCTCTCTCTCTCTCTCTATATATATATATATATATATATATATATATATATATATATATACACACACAGATATGTAGATATATAGATCTAAAACTTTTTTTAATTGGTTGGGAAAAGAATGATTTTTGCATGGTACAATTTGAGTCAATAGGAAACCGATTCTTCTTTTGTCAAACAAGGTACAGTTTTCAAAGAGCCAGTGGAAGGTGAATTCCTTGTAGGTAGGGACAGTGTGGTTTTAATTTATGCATGGGAAATGTTTGAAGACAGCCTTTAAGGCTCTGTTTTTCTTTGCAAATATAACACAACATAATATAGTCCCTTCTGTATAGCTCAAACCAATTCACTTTTTTAGGTTTTTTTTTAAGTTTGTGTATTATATATTATTATACCATATTCTATTTCTACCCCTTTCCCCCGACTGAATGTTTCCATTGTCCTTTGGTCAATTGCAATTTTTATTCTTCAGAAATCATTTTGTGATTTCTTGCATTAGGAAATATTCCTGACATTTTCTACTCTGCTTTTGTCTTTTCATCAGAAATATTTGAAAGGCCTTTTATTCCATTAAATATCCACTTTCTTTTCCTTGAAGGATTATACTAAACTTTTCAGGTTAATTTATTCTTGGTTGTAAGCCCATATCTTTTTGCCTTTTGGAATATTGCATTCCAAACTCTTGGTTGCTTTCAAGAACCTCACTATTTTTCTCACCAGCCTCTGAACTTATGGGAAACCCTTTGCCCTTCCTGCCTCTGGATGCAGAACTTTTTAGGCTCTATGAATTTCTGATTCCTGTCTGGTTGGGCCTCTTACCTTCATTGACACTGGATTTTTTGGCAGTCCCTTTTTGTATTGTGGTCTAATTGACTTTTTCTGTAATTCTAGGGTAGAAAATGTTTCTTAGTATAGTTTCTTATTGAATTTCTTGATTATGATTTGGCCTGGTATAATTGTTAGGTTTTTACCTGGAATGGACATAGTGCAACTGATTTACCTCCCTAATGTCTTCTTTATATTGGTTAAACTTCTTTAAAGCATGGTGATGGCCATAATTTTAAAGTTATATCCATTTTTGATAGAATAGTTAGATCAGTCAATTCAGTAAGTAGTTTGGTTGAATCTATTTGAAGTATAGGTAGTTAATTAATTTTTAAAAATTTATAAAGGGAGCATTTAAGTAGCACAGTGGATAGAGTGCCAGGCTTAGAGTCAGGAAGATTTAGGTTTAAAGTCTAGCCTCAGATACTTCCTAGCTGTGTGACTTTGGACAAGTCACTAACTTCAGTTACTTAGCCTTTGATGGTTTTCTGTCTTATAATTGATACTAAGACAGAAAGTAAGGGTCTCTATGAAATATCTATAGCATTGCCTGATCTTTATCTTTCTAATTTGTTATTGCTAATGAGATTTATTATAATTAATTGATGGTCCAATAGCACATAGCTAATTTAGTTATTTCTCCAATGCCAATAATCAGATTATATGTGAAGAAAAATATTTATGTTGGCATGGGGACTGCCTGTACAGTATTATTTTTCTAATGTTCCATGAACATTTGCTTGACAAAAGGCTTTAGAACTATGCCTTTCTAGCTAACTTTGGATTTCATACAACAAAGTGGAGCTCAGTGAAAGTGACGAAAGTTAGATGCTAGTGAAGATGATTGAAACCTAGGAGCCAGAAGAAACTTTCTCTTTGGGTAGCCAGGGAAGGAAAAATCTAGCTCATGAAGTTAGATGTGTTGATATTCTGAGAATCTACTCTGGAATAAGTGGGAATAGATTAAAAGTACCAGGAAAATTTAGACTTCTTAGAACTCAAGAGCAAGAGGACTCTCTTAGGATTATAAAATATTTGAGTTGCTAAAACATCAGTGAAAATTGAGTAGACTGACTTAATTGAATAAAGCTATGCTCCATATTTATTACACTTAGCCATAATTTCTTATACTAAGTATGCTTATATTGTGAGCAAAATGAAGTCTGGGTTTTGTTAGTCAACTAAGATGAAGCTTAACATACTTTATTTAGGGTGAGGGACCTAGATTGCTAAGGGATAAGCCAGAGTTTTATAAATAAGCACTATTCCAATCTTTCTTGAAGGCAAGGGACTCTTACATAGGCAAATTAGATAATGTTTTAAAACTAGTTCTTTTTGCTTTTTGTATTTTAGTTCAGAAAATCAGTGACAAAGTCTTCATCCTCAAAAGATTCTAATTTCCCCCCCTTTTTTTAATTTGGAAAAATTTTCCATGGTTATATGACTCATGATCTCCCCCCACCCTTTTCCCCTCCCAAAGCCGACAAGTAGTTCCACTGGGTTATAGTATATCATTGTTCAAAACCTATTACCATGTTATTCTTATTTGCAATAGAGTGATCTTTTAACATAAAAACCCTAATCATATCCATGTTGAACTATGTGATCGATCATATGATCTAAAAGATGCTAAATTTCAATAGTATAGCTATTGAATCACTTACTACCAATGAGCTCTGTAATATAGTGGTGCGAAGCACATGGCCTATGGGGTATAACACTCTTTGTGCAGATGGAGCCATATTAAAGTGTAATTGGGAAATGCTTGACAAAATAAATAAAAATACAATAAAACATAGATAATATTATTATGTGGTTTATAAGTCAGCACATAGTCAAAAGACATCCTTATATATGGATTTAGTAGCCTCCATTTCTGAATTTGGCACTAATAGGCTAGTAAATATATTTTTATGGTTGCTGTGGCTAGAAAGAAATTTCATAGCCCAATGGACTATGTTCTAGTTATATCCATCTCTAAAATTAGCTTGATTGGCTTTCTATCTTTGGCAGGAGTTGCTAAAATGTATGCTGTATTCATATAGCCTTTAAAAACTTGAATCACTTCTATGTATGTCATCATGAGGGATCAGAGTTTGACTTTAGTAGAAAGGCCATAGCATTATAAGATCATGGGTTTAGAGTTTGAAGAGACTTTAATGGCTGATTCTCATTTTACAGGTGAGCCAACTGGCTCAGTGTAGTTGAATTACTTGCCAAGAGTTGTGTAGATAATGTTAGTTACACAGAAGAAATTTGAACCCAGCTCCTCTTTTCTTAAAATCTGTTGACTTTCCTACTGTATCACAATAAAGTCAATTAAGACACTTAAAATGACTTCAATTTTAATTGCTTACTTAAATTATTTTCATCTTTAGATAAACACAACTGCTGATGAGAAAGACTCGACAAATCCTTTCCGCTTTCCTAATATTGGTGTGGAGAAGTTTCTGGAATTGAACTCTGAGCAGAATCATGATGACTACTGTTTGGCCTATGTCTTCACAGATCGAGACTTTGATGATGGTGTTTTAGGTCTGGCTTGGGTTGGAGCACCTTCAGGTAGCTTACCTACCTATGCCTTTTTTTTTTTTTTTTACTTTTAAAATTTAATTCATACTAATGTGGATTGGGCAGTATGTAGAAACATTGTACAAATAGCAGAAATACATGATAAAATTTTTTGTTTCATAATCATTTTAAAAATATTTAGGCACATTGCTTCCCACTTAGAATGACAGTTAAATTTGCTATTTTATTAGGAAAATTGAACGACTATTCTTAATTTAAAAAAATCTAGACAACTAAAATGTCCTGATTCTTTTAGTTGGCGGTGCCATTCCCACGGTCCCAAATGCTTACTTTGTAAAGACCTTTTTATTTGTTATGGTGTTTTCATTTTTTTCCACACATTCACTCTGATAAGTAAAATGTAGCTCTTTGATATCTCAGTTTTGTATTTCTATTTAACACAATAACTGACATATGGTAAAAATGGTAAAAAACTTAAAAAATGGTTGCTGATCAATAATTGAATATAACTTTTTTGTTACTGTTAATTAAATGATTTGACATTTTCTCTAGAAACCAAGAAACCTAGAATTGAAAGAGAACTTGAACAGTATTTTAGTAAAATGCCCTCTAAGTGAATGTCTGAACTATTCTTTTTTTTCCTCTTTCTTTTATTATGTACATTTATTCTTTTTGGCCCTGCCCCATGTACTTTTTTTAAAAACCCAAAACCTTGGCATTTATTAATAGTAAATTCTTTCATTGGTCATGCCCAAAAATGCATGTCTCATTCTTCATTTTTAGATCATAATTTTTCTTTAGAGAGATGGATAGACTACTTCATATTTGGATCTATGGTTTTGTGGTTTAATGTTGCATTATTCAGAGTTGTAAAGTTTTTTCAACATTGTTTTTCTTTATAGTGTTGTTTCCTTTGTATATATCATTGTTTAAGTTCTGCTCTGTTTGCCCATATCATTTCATACAGGTCTTTCCAGTTTTCTCCAAAATGAATCATTTGATAATATTTTAGCTACATAAAAGTTATTACTATAACTTTCTTGGTGCTTTTGAGGTTTGATTTTTCTGCTTTGAATATTCAGATAGGTTTAGAATAGGTAAGTTATAGGGAAGAGATTGTATGAAAGGAAGTAATGGTCAGAGAGGTCTTAACACTTTTTCATTAAGGAAATGGAACACTTACGGGTAAATGTGAGCTCTAGATGTGTGGCTGAGGTGAAGTGATGAAGTATTTCATAGATACTGTCTTGGCATAAGTACTTTATTCGTAACTTTAAAAAAGTCACAACCCAATTATCTTTTTAAGGAAAAAAATTATTGGAGAAAAAAATTTCATTGCTATTGTCACTTTTCTGAAGGTCATTTAAAAATAGTTACTAATGTTATATTAATTTTTATAATATCATATTGATATATTTGTGGCACATTATATAATTGTTGCTCAATCAGTGGTTTGTCCTTCCTATACTTAATGATTGTATTGCCTACAATTATTCCTCCATTCTTTTTATCCTAGCAGATATTTTAAAATTAAATAGAAATGTGAGGAATAGGAAGGAATTATTGTACAGTCGTATTCTTTTCATTCAGTTGGTAATTAGTGGAATTAGTAGGTCCTTAAATATTAAAGTTTGATTTTTCAGCACTATGCTTACTACTCTGTACTGTTCATCATTGTTCTTTCATAGCCAGTTGGAGAAATGCCACTTCAATTTCCCTTTGGGGGCATTTCAATTGAGGCAAGGTATATGTATTTAAGGTCAATAGAATTATATCAAGAGATGTAAGAATCCACTGAAAACTGAAATTTGAAATGGAAAACTGGAATTCTGAGATGGGGCAAGACTGTGTAGGGCAGGAGTCAGGGAACCAAAAGAACACTCTGCTCTCTGACCTTAAAATACTGTTTTAGGTTTCTTAAATAAAACTCAGTTTTTGTCTGAGCTACAAGAGGGCTAGGTCCTTTGTTTATATAAATTTTTTAACTCTTCCAGAACCTAGCACAATGCTCTGCATATAATGATCTCAAAAACATTTGTTAAATAATATCTGTGCAGTTTTCTTGAGACCCTGTGATATCTTAATGAGTTTTTCTTTCATTGTCAAGCTCTGTAAATTGTTCCTGAGATACCAGTGTCTGCCCTGTTTTTTAGTAGCTCTATTTTCTTAAGAGCATTTTTCTAAAATTTTCTTTTGCTTCATCACATCATCTTATATGATTATTTTTTAATTAAAACATTTTTAAACCCTGACTTTTTGTTTAAGAATCATTACTGTTGTATTGGTTCCAAGGCAGAAGAACAGTAAGGGCTAGGCAATGGGGGAGAGTTAAATGACTTGCCAGGGTCAATTAACTGTCTGAGGTCAGATTTTAATTCAGGACCTCCTGTCTCTAGGCCTGATTCTCAATTCACTGGTCCACCTAGCTGCCCCAAACATATCATTGTAAGTTTTTCTTATTAAATAATAAACTTCTTGAGTTTATGCTGTTTTTTCTCCTTAGCACTGTTCATAGTGGATAGTAAATATCAACTGAAAATATAATTTATAAATTAATTCAACTCAGGAATTAATGTACAACTTTTGTTCATTTTTCTGGGAAACTAGCCTGATCCTCCTAATTTCAGTGCTTATAGTTTCCTTGTTAAGAAACCAAGATTAATCTAGGAAACAAGCACACACACTATATATTCTTAGATCTTTAGTAGTCTTGCAGATATATTTTTAAAGTCTGAAGGTGTGCAAATTATTTCTTGCTCATCAATTTTCAACTAGTATTATATAGAAGGTATGATATAAAGAAAATAAGACCTGAAGAAGTATAGAACCTAAATAGCAAGTGGAGTTTTCAAAATCTCACTGCTTTTATTCTAAAGCTTGGTCTCATTGATTTTGACTTTGGAATTATATACTTGTTAGTGCAAGTGTTCCCATGTGCATTTGTATTTAAGAATTATTTACAAACAGAAGATACTTTGAAACTGTAATTGACACATAGTAGTTGTCTAGTAAATGAATTAATTTCAGATTTATCTTTTACCCTTTTATTTTATATTCCTTATTTTCATCTTTGAGAGTTTATAATGAAATCTTAATTTTATGACTTGAATTATGAATATTTATTATGAATATGATTCATTTGTATATCTCATATTTATATATCAGCAATATAATTTTATATAGCACATCAAAACTTGTACTAATACATTATTAAAATTGGTGTAGATTTTTTGCCTATAATTTAATATGAGATGTTGTTTGAAGTACATAAGTACATAATTGATTCTACTTAAAACTCACAAAAGGCCATATGTTTAAATAAGTTAAATAGTATAGTAGCAATAAATTCTATTTTTCAGAATATTACTCTCAAAACTAAGAATAATCTTGCCTGAAATTAGAAAAATACTTTTCAACTAATAGAAAAAGATATATATTTTTAAGTCTGAAGGGAGCATGATTTTTGACAACGATGTATTTACTATTTTCTCTTTGACTGAAAAGATTTGCAGTTTGGAGTCTTCTATGCTTAATTCAAGTTTTGACAGTTCTGCATCGGATCACTTTGCACTTGACAAATCTTCACTCAGGCAGGATATTTATTCATTTATTATTTGCTTAAAGCACTTAACATTTTAAGTTAATGTATTATTGTGAATACAACTATAGCTTTTATAATTACTATTATAGTTGTCCTCATGTGGGGGAAAAACATTAATAAGCTTTCCGAGTTATTTTTGCTTATAAATATCTTCTAAGGGATATATATGACTAAATTGGTTTAGTGACCATATGTCATATCCATGTTTCTGAAACAAACATAAATAAATTCCACTATTTGAGCTACTATTTCAAGAGTCCTCATATGACAGGATGGAAACCCCACATGTATTTCTTTTTCTTTTTTTTAATTAAAAAAAATTTTTTTTTAAACCTTTACCTTCCATCTTGGAATCAATACTGTGTATTGGCTCCAAGGCAGAAGAGTAGTAAGGGTAGGCAATGTGGGTTAAGTGACTTGCCCAGGGTCACACAGCTGAGAAGTGTCTTGAGGTCAGATTTGAACCTAGGACCTCCCATCTCTAGGCCTGACTCTCATTCCACTGAACTACCCAGCTGCCCCCTCACCTCCACATGTATTTCTATTCTTAAATCTAGTTTTGTTTTTTTTAAGCAAACTATCCCTGTTGTCTTATAGATCCTGTCCAGTAATTTAAATTATGTTTCATGAATGTGTGCTTGTACATAGTTCATGGAAACAGAGAAAATATTAGATTGTATTATCCTTCTTTCTCTTTATAGTTCCGCCAAAAGATTTGTCTTTTTAAAAGAATAAAAATTTTTATTTAATGGCACCATGAAGTCATGGCCTATCGTTGCATACAGGAAATTTTTTTCAAATGTCTCAGTTGATCAATTTGGTTATTTTTAAAGTTGAACTAATAACATTTCTTTTGAAACTATAAATGAATATTCTTCTAGTATTTATTCAGATTTAAAGTATTTTAAATACTAAGGTAATTTTTAAAAAGAGAAACCAGTTAAAATAGGTAATATACTGTGTGTTCCTTTATAAATATAGATGGACTGTGATTGATCATTCACTTTCATCTTAACCTTTGTTTTTAAATAAATTTTTGTTTTTTGTTTCTCATGAGTCCCAATATAAGTATTACCGTTGTCAGCTTTTTCATTAGTAAGCTTGGAAGTATCTTTTGATGAAGAATTACTTGACTATATTAATATGTATTCAAGTTTTCAGTTTTCCTTTGGAAAACTGAAAAAAATCCTATAGTTCAGTCATATATAAAACACATTATATATTTCTTTCAAGAACAACAGTCTATATTTAGTTGCATCACTACCATTATTGGCCTTCTAAAATCTTTTCAAGCCAAACTTGGTTTTCATTTAACTCAAGCTATAAATTTGCTTTTATAAAACAATAAATATAAAAAAGAACATATAAAGACATAGCTTTAAATAAATATAAATATTTCAACAGAATTGAGAGGAGAGAATTTGGCAAAAATGAAACCAAGGAAGGGTTGTTGAAGTTTGAAGAAATAAAGCAGTTCTCTATTTAAAATTAGATTTTTTTCAGTGATTGTGTGTTCTAGCAAAAATCAAAAGGATACAACTTTAACTGCTCTTAAAATTTCTTTATTATCCTGACATAAAGAAAGAGGTCAGTTGACCCATTGAGAGACCAATGGAATTTCAGACTCAAAAATATAATTGATGTAGATTTAATGTAATTTTTTACCATGACTTTTTCAGAGCTGGGGAAAGATACTAATCTTTGTTAACCTTTTTCTTCTAAATTAGGAAGCTCTGGAGGAATCTGTGAAAAAAGTAAGCTGTATTCAGATGGTAAAAAGAAATCTTTAAATACTGGTATTATCACTGTTCAGAACTATGGATCTCATGTCCCACCAAAAGTTTCTCACATTACTTTTGCTCATGAGGTTGGACACAACTTTGGTTCTCCTGTGAGTATTGCTTGCTTACCAGTGTTCTGTTTTTAAATTTATAGCTACTAGTATGTATTACCTTAAAAAAAAAACTGCAACAATCAGGTAACAGGCTATTGAAGGATAAAATATTAGCATAAAAATTTCCAGCAAGAATAGATCTTCATTTAATTTAATTCCTTCATTTTATTTTCTCCTTTTTTTAAAACTTACTTTCTGCCTTAGAATCAATACCATATATTATTTCCAATCAGAAGAGTGGTAAGGGCTAGGCATTTGAAGTTAAGTGACTTGTCCAAGGTCATCACAGCTAGGAAGTGTCTGAGGCCACATTTGAACTCCCATCTCTGGATCTGGCTTTCAATCCACAGAGCCATGTAGGTCTCCTATAACTCATTTATTTTATAAATTAGTAATATCAGACCTGAAAATTGAAGTAAGTGGTGACAAAACTAGAACATAATTGATCTGAAAAAGATTGGGGAAAGCGGGGTAAATAGTGAACTACAATGCTAATATGAGTTAGTACAATGTGACTTTCAAAAAAAAGTTGATGCAGGGAATATATCTCTCAGATTTTAATAGGATATATACATTTATAGATTTGTACAGTTGTTGTTTACTGTTGATATTTACCGACGTCTGCATTTTAAGGCTGGCAAAGTATTTAGTCTACATTGTCTCATTTAGTCCTTATAAAAGTCCTTTGAGGTATAGGTAAATATTTATAGGCATATATATATATAGGCAATTTACAGATGAAAAAACTGACTGTCACATATGAATTGCTTTTGTGTCCAGAGTGTCTGAGGCAGCATTTGACTCCTGGTCTTCCTGGCTCCAAGGCTTTAATTGTGTCTGATGTACTATGTTACCTCTTAAAAGAACAAATCAGTGTGTGTGTGTGTGTGTGTGTGTGTGTGTGTGTGTGTGTGTGTGTGTGTGTGTGTGTGTAGTAATTTAAAAAATAAATTTAGAAGTATACTTTTATGTTTAGTAAAATAAATCCCCCCAAATGGTACTCATTTATACATTTATCTAATGTAAATATTTAGATTTCTAAAATTGGAATGGACTTTTAAATATTCTCATTATAAACCAAAAATACAGGAAAATTTCCATCCCTCAGATCAGATTACTAGCGAGGCTTATTTGGCCCTGACATTTTATTTGGACCTGGCATTTTTCTCCTCTTCATAGTAGATTTTTGAAAGATGAAGCGTTATGAACAGTATTCCTAAGGATAATTTATTTTAGAGGTTTATGATGAGGATGAGAGTAGTTACTAGAACTTTAGCCTAAATAATTTAAGGAATTTGAGAATATATGCTTCCCAAACCTTTCCTTTCCCTCTTTTCTTTCTCATTTCCTTTTTTATTTCCCCTTTCTATTTGCCCTCTCCTTCCCTCATTTTTCTTTTTTCCCCCTTTTCATTCTCCTATCTAAACCATCATAGAAAAAGTAGCATCTTTCCTATTTAATTCCTCCAAAATAGACAATTCTATGGTTCATTCAAGTGAAAAATCAGTTAATTGGGGCCAAGGGGGGAGTATGGGAAATGCTATTTTCAAAAAAAGTTTTATTCCTTGATATATGTAACAAACATGTCTTATTTTACAGCATGATTCTGGAACAGAGTGTACACCAGGAGAATCTAAAAATTTAGGACAGAAAGAAAATGGCAATTATATCATGTATGCAAGAGCTACATCTGGGGACAAATTTAACAACAATAAATTTTCACTGTGTAGTATTCGAAATATAAGCCAAGTTCTTGAAAAGAAGAGAAACAACTGTTTTGTTGGTATGTATATGTCATGCTGGGGTAAAGAATAGTCATAGTTTTAGACTTCTTAGTTCATTAGTGGTAGTTTACTGATACAGATCATGAACTCCTTTCTCTTTGAACATTATCTGGAGCAGTGAGGTTAAGTGATTTACCCAGGGTCAAATAGCTAAAATGTGCCAGAGGGATTTGATTCCCAGGCCAGCTCTTTTTATATGTCATGTTGCTTATGGGAACTAAGGATATTCATCATTCAGGTTTCCAGGTTTTTATATGTTCCATATGTCCTGACATGAATTTATTATTATTATTTTTTGCCTCCAGAGACTAGGTGACTCTTCAATTCTACCTAATAACTGCTTTCTTGCTGCTAGTTATTACAAACAACCCAAATTTAGAATATACTATCCTTGAAACAATATTAATAAGGAATTTTAAAATTTTGTCTTGTGCCAACCTTTCAAAACCTGAGTTTCCTCATATGTGAAATAATTAAGTTGGACTATATCTACTTCTTCCCTTCTAGCTCTAAAATTCTCTATATTTATGAGATTTTTCTTGTCTAACTTTCATTTTAATGAGCAGAATCCTAATATCTACAAATTTCAAGACTTTTCCCCTCAGAAGACAAAGCTAGAGTAAATCCAGGTCTCCTTACTTATTCTTTTATTCTTACCAAGCTATTATGCTGATGCAGTAACATCTTACTTATGTCTTCCTGACATGATTCAAATAATTTAAAAGTATTGAAATGCAAAGAGTTTTATAAAGAATATTGGCTTGGCTATGGAAAGAATTTTATTTTGAAAATAAGTAAAGATGTGTCTATTTGAGAGAATCTCTATTACCTTTTCTCCAAAATGGAGAGTGTGTGTCATGGTTCTTGTTAAGAAGTTAAAATAAATTTAAAGTTTTCACCATACATAGACAAGGTCTGTGTCTTCTCTGACATATGCCCTACTCTTTTTTGCTCAGTTCTATATTTCTCTGAGCTTCTTGAAAAGGAGCTCAAAAGAAGGGGTTAGAAATGGAAATTCCTGCATTCATTCCAAACAGATTTTGGTATGGCTAGGCTGTCTAGCACTAACATAACTAAGGTGGGAGAGGCTCATCACTAGAAGTTTGAGTTCATGAAAAAATTTTTTTGTTACCTTGGCAAGTCAATGAATGGACAGAAATAAAAATGGTTTTTAGTCTTGTATGAGACTTCTCTCCTTTGTGCCTTATATCATGCTTTTAAGAGAAAATGGGGCAGAAATGACTTCTAAGCCATAAGTAAGACCATCTAGCTTTAAATCTGTAATCCTGTATTGTGAATTTGTGAAGTACATAATTCTTCAACAGTCTATAGGCTTTAATTTAGCATGTTATAATGGCTTTATATACACACTGCTGAAAAAATTGGAACTATAGTGAAGTTGCATTTTCTCTAAGGGATATCAGAAGACAAGAAAAAGCTAAAAAAAA
This sequence comes from Gracilinanus agilis, assembly GCF_016433145.1. Lineage (NCBI taxonomy): Eukaryota > Metazoa > Chordata > Mammalia > Didelphimorphia > Didelphidae > Gracilinanus > Gracilinanus agilis. The sequence continues at coordinate 562,367,780 of NC_058131.1, read as the reverse complement.
ATGCAGAACTGTCCCAAGATTCTTCTTGAAGAGGCAAATAAGGCCAGAGGGTTAGTTTCATCATGTGATCAAAGGCAATAAGAACCACTACACACCAATCATCTTATTTCCGTTCTTAGGATAAAGACTATTATAAAAATAATTACAGTTTATGTGTTATTTCTTGTAGGGGATAGGATTAGGGGCTAGACCTGTGATTTTATTAGTGATCTTCTACCAGTGCTAACAAGCCTTTTCTGTGATTTTGTAGTCTTTCATACTTGTCTAGGGCAGTGAGGTCAAAATCAAATAGAAACATGGCCACTAAACCATACAAAAGGAATCTTGTGGTTTGCATGTTGACTTAGAAAACCATATATTAACATTAGTTCTGTTCTGTTGCACTTTCAGTTGGTTTTTGTTAAATATTTCTCAGTTTTTTTTTTAACATGGTTTGGGTTTCACTTGTATATATTGTTGCTTTCTTCTGACACAAGCACGTATTGGAACCTCTGGTCCAAGGCACTTGAAGTGAAATGATTTGCCCAGGGTCACATAGTCCGTGTGTGTGTGTGTCAGATACTGAACTTGAACTTGGGTATTCCTGTCTTCAAGGCCATTTGCTGTATCAACTATGCCATGCTTGCTCTTTGATTACAAAGAAAGGAGACAAATTCATTGAAGAACCTGATTAAAAAATCAGGTACTCCGAGCCCTCCAGGAGGTTACATGCTAATGTGGGGAAACAACATGTATGGGTTAGAGTAACCACAGAAAGGAATCTTGATCTGGGAGTTACAGGAGTTATAAATTGATACTTGACTATCTTGATAGATAATGCCTTTTCAGAAGTTTTGGTATCCTGCTTTTGGTTATTGTGTTCAGAGCAAGAGGTGAAAATTATGAACTTATTATAAGGATGGAGAGTGAGGACAGAGGGACATTCTTTGTATAGTAACAGAGTGGGAATTTCATCCTACAACTGTCTTTCCCAAATAGTTGGACAGAACCATGTAATACAGCCTATAAAATAGAGCTTAATCTGTCAGACTTACCTTGAAAGCAAAGGAGAAAGGGAAAGATATACCGTACTGAATACAGAATTCCAGAAGATATCTGGGAGACATAAGAACTCTTCACTATAAGGTCAGATAACTGATGCTAAAGCTTAAATACTCTCACAACATAATGAGAAGATAGGACTCATTGGGAAAGATTAAAAGCAAAAGGAAGAGGGGATGGCAGAGGATCAAAATGGATAGGTAGTGTCACAGAAGCAATGAACATGAGCTTGGACAAAGTTTGGGACATAGTAGAAGATAGAAGGCCTTAGCATACTATATATAGTTCTTGGGGTCACAAAGAATCTGACACAGCTGAATGACAAAACATTAACAAAATCTTTAAGATTTGTTATAGGGATATTCTCCATTTTGCATAGCAGAAATGATATTACAGAGTAGATCTTGTTTTGTAATATTTGAACTTTGAGCCTCTAAGAATAGATTACAGAAATATATGTTTTGATTAATACAGTTCTGTCCTGTGGTAGGTAACAAAACTCATAGGTCCCGGTTCCAAACATTCTATAAATACAGTTTTATGGTTGTAGTCAAAGTGATTTTTAGTGGAAGCATCGATAATGAAAAATTTTAGAACTAGAATGAAATGTAGAGACCTACTTCTATTATTTTACAATTTAGAAAACTTAAGATCCAGGGAGATTTTGACTTGATCAATATTTTCTCAAGGTTTTATGTTACTCGTTAAAAATATCAGAGCTAGAACTGAAATTTTTTAAAATAGTTTTTAAACTAATAGGTCAGCATTCCAAGTTTCTATTGCTCATCAAAAGAAAATTCCTTTAACTGTTTTTGAATTTTAAATAAAACAGTTGTGTATACCTTTTTGTTATTCTCAATGGGTACTTTCCTTTTTCTCAGAATCTGGCCAACCTATTTGTGGCAATGGAATGGTAGAACAAGGAGAACAATGTGATTGTGGCTATAGTGATCAGTGTAAAGATGAATGCTGCTATGATGCAAATCAACCAGAGGAAAAAAAATGCAAGTTAAAACCAGGAAAACAATGCAGGTACACTCTAGATTATATATAATATATATATTAGTAGCAAATTTACTAAGATGTAATTTTGCTCTACTCGCTATTTAGCAAAATTGTATATTAGAACCATATTATCTTAAGTTGACAATTGGTATCATAATGGATTATAGTTTTGATTATTAAAAAAAAATGTTTCCTCAGCCCTAGCCAAGGTCCTTGTTGTACTGCACAATGTAATTTCAAGTCAAAGTCTGAGAAGTGTCGGGATGATTCTGATTGTGCAAGAGAAGGCATATGTAATGGTGGCACAGCTCTCTGCCCAGCATCTGACCCTAAACCAAATTTCACAGATTGCAATAGGCATACACAAGTTTGCATTAATGGGGTAAGTTTTATATTTGATTCATAATCCTTTGACTTGGTTTTCTCAGACTTGGTTTTGAAAAGTAGACAAGTACTATAATTAGGGTAATTGGTCTTTAGATTTGTTGATTGCAGAACTATCTAGGGTAATGCATCTTGTTCACTTGGGCAGAAAAATATGTTTTTTAGGTTTTTTTGAAACCATCTCACTTGTCATTTCTTAGAACATAATAGTGTTCCATCTCAATCATATACCACAAATTGTTCAGCCATTCCCCAATTGATGGACTACAAGGGAGTAATATTTTAATAGCTAATAGCAAAGCATGCTTCAACATTATCTCTTATATTTAGAGGTGACAAACCTTTCTTGATAAAATTTCAGGTTTTTTTTTGTTGTTGTTGTTTTTTTGTATGTGTAAGGTTAATTTTCCAGGCAGTTAAGCAGAACTAAGAAGCATAGTCACTGCATATTTATTGTTCCAAATCCATATTCACTCACTTTTCCTAATGAGTATAAAGAAGTATGTTTCATTATCTGTTCTCTGTGACCAAAATCTTTTAAAATTAATCAAGAGTTAAGCTGACTTTCAATGTTTTCTTTAGCATGATCATCATGTACATTGTGTTCCTGGTACTTAATTTCTCTTTTATTTATACAAATCTTCTGTTTTCTTGAATTTCTTATTCGCCATTTCTCATAGTGCAAAAATGTTCCATTTGTATTATACAATTGGTTCAGCTATTTCCCAGTCAATAGGATCCCACTTTATTTCTAGTTCTTTGCTATCCATTAAAAAAATACTATTGAGAATGCTGTGCTATAGTGCTATATATGGGACCTTTCTTCTTTGACCTTGGGATATATGTTGAAGAATGGAACTGGTGAATCAAAAATTATGGATAGTTTAATGCCTTTTCTCTTATTCCAAATTGATTGCTAGAATGATTCACTAATGCTTTAGTAATATACCTGTCTTCCCACAGACCTTCCAACATTGATTATTTCCATCTTTTATCATCTCTGCCATTATTACTCTATAATGTAACTCTTTAGAATTGTTTTCATTTCCATTTAAGGTTATCATTACTTAAGCACTATACTTTGTGATAGGCACTTTGGCATTTTTTTTGGATAATCCATGCTGTTTTTTACATGAATGTTTTAAAATTGTTAATATCAGTTTATTATTCCTTGGGGGAATAGCTTTTACTTATTTTTGGTCAATAGATTATAAGCTTCTTTAGGGCAGGGACTGTTTTTTACCTCTGTTTTGTATCCTTTGTAGGTATTTAATAAATGTTTAACTGAATACATTTTTTTCTAGTACTTAGTATAATATACAATTTAAGATGCTGGTCTAATTTCTACCAAACCGCTCTCTAGTTTTATCAGTAGTTTTTGTTGAAAAAGATACCTTTCTCCTTCTAATTTGTTCTTGAATTTATTTAAATAGTATGTTACTATGTTTCATGGTTTCTTGACATTTGGATTCTAAAGGTTTTTGTCCATTTAGCATAAATTCTAGCAGGTCTTAATATCTCTTCACTTCAACAGAAGAACTGAAAAGCCCTAGACCATAGACTTGATAACTTTCTGTCATTTAAGGACCTGCTTAGCTAAGCCTCATTGCTAGAAATTTGTGTCAGAAGTAGTTTTGGCCATAGTAACTCATTATTTTTCTTTAAAGCATGGGAGGATTGCAAACTGCATGAATCTTTTGAGGTATTGAAATACAAACTGTTAAAAAATAGTTTTTCCTCCTTTTGTTGGAGTCCTAATTCTCAAATGTTGTAATGCCTATATACATGATGTCTTTCCCATTTCTGTATTTAGATTCTTTTAAGTTTTTTTAAAAGATAACTTCTTATTCGTGACCCTTATCCTTTCCAAAAGTGTCTGCTCAATCCAGTTCTTGCTTTATTTGTAGTGTGTTTTCTTATGATTTACTTCTTAATTGAAGTAAAGTTGCATTTCTATTTTTCTTTCAAAATAGACCACTTAACTCTTCATTCATTTTTTAATACCAGCAGAAAAATTTGACTCTATAGAACCTAATAGCATATTGTCCTTTCCTCCCCCATAATAGCAATGTGCTGGATCTATCTGTGAAAAACATGGCTTGGAGGAATGTACGTGTGCTAGTTCTGATGGCAAGGATGATAAAGAATTATGCCATGTTTGCTGTATGAATAAAAGTAAGACTTTCACTTCGCAATTTATTATGATTTTTTTCCCCCTCCCTAAGTTTTACCTTGATGAACTTAGGTAATATTTTGTTGGAAAAAAGTTTTAAAAGAACCCAATTTAGTAAAAAACTCAACCTTAGATATTATAATGACATGGTCTCTAAGAATATTTTTAAAATAACAGCGTTGTTTTTAAAATGTTGTTTTTTTAATTGGTTCCATGAATCTTTTAGATTTTAAATCCATGGTATCTGCTCATCAAATACTTGCTAATTTTTTATTGATTTTTTAATATTCTTATATTTCCTTTCAAAAATGAATGGAACAAAATGATTTCAGCCTAAGGAGTATTTATTTGCCAAGAATATCTGTCTTCTTAGTGTCTGCAACATGCCCTAGGTCCTTTTTATGGATATAATGTGTATGGTCTTAAATTTATTACTTAGAAAAATATAATACATTTTATAGGCATTCAGTGTTTCAAATGAATTGAGATACACTTAGAGACACACATGTTTTTAAAAATTTATTGTAATTTTTAGATTGTTATTTGATGCTTCCTCTTTTCCAGTGGATCCATCATCTTGTGCAAGTACAGGATCTCTGCGGTGGGATAAGCAATTTAATGGCCGAACTATCACCTTGCAACCTGGATCCCCTTGTAATGATTTTAGAGGCTACTGTGATGTATTTATGCGATGCAGATTGGTAGATGCTGATGGTCCTCTAGCTAGACTTAAAAAAGCAATTTTTAGTCCAGAACTATATGAAAATATTGCTGAATGGATTGTGGTAAGTATGTCCTCAGTGCTTTTTACAAAACAAAAGAAACCCCTACTTTATTAATTTTAAATGGCCTTAAATAATTCCTTGACCCTTGTTCTTGTTATAGTTAATAATAGTTATTGTTACAAGGAAATAACATTTTGCTTCTTAATATTTGTTTCTAAATAATTTTCTCATAAAGTATAAATATTTGTATATAACTTTTTCAGAAGTTGATCTGGTTATATATCCCTATCATTTTTTCTTTATTATTATGATTTTGATAAATAGTAACAGACTGAATATTTCCTTATGTGGTGAGCAAAACAAGATCATCTATGATGCCATGAATCAGTTATTTATAGCTTTTAAAAACTGTTAAGTTTAACATTGTAGTACCAGTTTTTCTTGTTTGACTTTTTTTTTTTTAAACCCATACCTTTTGTTTTGGAATCAATACTATGTATTGGTTCTAGGCAGAAGAGCGATAAGGGCTAGGCAGTGGGGGGTTAAGTGATTTGACCTGGGTCATACAGCTAGGAAGTGTCTGAGCCCAGATTTGAACCTAGTACCTCCTTTCTCTAGGCCTGGCTCTCAATCCACTGAGCTATCCAGCTGGCTGCCCCATCCTCCTGTCCCCCCACTTCGTTCAAAAAGAAAATGAGGTCTTTTTTTCATGTTATGTTCTGGATGAAGCCATACTGGCTCTTTGTGATATGATCATTTATTCATTTTCTAAATGTTTACTAGTTGTTTCTTTAATGTTAACATTTTACAATTTTTAAAGGAATTAATATTAAGCTCATTGGCCTATAGTTTGTAGATTTCATTTTCTTAAACTTTTAACACTATAACAAAAATTTTTTTTCTAGTCATGAGATATCTTTGTCTTTTGGAGTGATCACTAACACTGCTTTAACAATCATGTCTACAAATTATTTTAATAACTATGCCTTTACTTCATCTGTTTATGATGACTTATCAAAGGCAGCTAGCTGCTTTTTTACTGTTTCCTGTCTCATTTTTGTTTTCATCTCCTCAGATGACATTTTCTTTTGTCCTTCTCAGTCCAAAGATCATTTTTTTTGGCAGAGAAAACAAGCAAAGTAAGACTTGAGCAGGCCTGCCATCTTTGTCATCTGTTATCATTTCCCCATCTGTCCTGATCAGTGATCCCATCTCTGCTTTGAGACTTACCCTTATTCCCAGTCAGCTACAAAATAAATACTTCTTATTGCTCTTCGCTTTGCAACTACAACTCATTTTCAGTATTAACATTCCAAATAGTCTTCTTACATCATTGTGGCATGCTTTTATCCTTCCTATCTGCCCTTGTTTCTGTTTTTTTGTCCATATCTTTCAAAAATTGGTCTGTTGATTCATTGTACACTCTTGTTGATTGGTTTCTTTAACCATTTCCCTCCCTTTTTTCCTCATAGGATTTGTTTCCTTTTGTGGCATTAGAATTTCATTATTGAACTTTTAATTCCTCCTGAGTTGACATCCTTTGTAGATTTTATCAGTCTATTCATCACAGTAGACTAATGATCACTTGGAGAGACGGGGAAAATAGATGAAAAGATTGAGAAACAAATCATAAACTTGGCACAGAGGCAGATAATAGTGATACAGAAACTTCATTTATCTATCTATTGGGGCTTCTGCAAAAAAGTAGAACAGCGAATTACTTATTACATCATCTTAAATGATAATTTCATCCTTTAAAGGGTCAAGGAAGCAATGAGGGGAACCCTGATTGTTGACCTTATTCTCAGCTATAGGAGAAATTAATTGCTAAAGTAAAAACTATGAGGGTGTGACATAAATGTGTGTGTATATATAAAAATCTTGAACTGTTCTCTAAACACAACCTAAAAGCAGCTTCTCTCTGTGTGACCTGCTCTATGCATTGCTCTTTTTTTTTTTTTTAAACCCTTGTACTTCGGTGTATTGTCTCATAGGTGGAAGATTGGTAAGGGTGGGCAATGGGGGTCAAGTGACTTGCCCAGGGTCACACAGCTGGGAAGTGGCTGAGGCCGGGTTTGAACCTAGAGCCTCCGGTCTCTAGGCCAGACTCTCAATCCACCGAGCTACCCAGCTGCCCCCTCTTTTTTTTTTTTTTTTTTTTTTTTTTTTAAATAATATCAATATTTTTTTTTTTTTTTTTTTTTGGTTTTTAAACCCTTAACTTCTGTGTATTAGCTCATAGGTGGAAGAGTGGTAAGGGTGGGCAACAGGGGTCAAGTGACTTGCCCAGGGTCACACAGCTGGGAAGTGTCTGAGGCCGGACTTGAACCTAGGACCTCCCGTCTCTAGGCCTGGCTCTCAATCCACTGAGCTACCCAGCTGCCCCTCTTTTTTTTTTTTTTTAAACCCTTAACTTCTGTGTATTGGCTCCTAGGTGGAAGAGTAATAAGGGTGGGCAATGGGGGTCAAGTGACTTGCCCAGGGTCACACAGCCAGGGTCACACAGCTGGGAAATGTCTGAGACCGGATTTGAACCTAGGATCTCTCATCTCTAGGCCTGCCTCTCAATCCACTGAGCTACCCAGCTGCCCCTATGCTTCACTCTTTTTTTTTTTTTTTTTTTAAATATGCTTCACTCTTAAGATAAGGCTGAGACCAACTTTTAGGGAGACAAAGTTCTCTCCCTGATTTATATAGGTCATCTATATTCCTATAGACAGTCTTTTTTTTTTTCAAAGACTCTTATATTGACCTTAAAAGAAGTTGTTTTCATCTCTTATCTAGATTTCTTTGTACTATATAAGTTACCTAATCTAATATTGATATCTTTGGAAAAATACTAGTTATTTGCCAGGAAGATACTTACCAGGAAGTTTTTCTGAATAAATATTGTCCATGAAAATTGTTTGCACATTTCCTTCTGCCTCTCTAATACCATGAAGTAGGTTGGGTCCTCTTTATCATCTTGCTTCCCTGCCTGGTACTAAATTGCATTAGGAAAAAATTGTGAGGCTTCAAGACTATGGTTCTTTAGAAGGACAAGTCAGTAAGAGGTTACTTATTAGTTTCCTCATTCTTTTTTTATTTTTTTGGCCTGTATCAGGGATTCAGAACCTTTATGGTCCAGAGGAAAATTCAAAAAGGTCACCTTTGCTTTTCTGTAGCTGTTATCTCTTAGTCTTTAGTTTTCTCTAGATTCGCAAAGAGTAATCTTACTTCTTTTTAGGTCATGTGAAGAATACTGTGTTTCTTTATCTTATCTCTAGGCGAAAAGTATCTTTTAACCATTTCTCTTTCACATAGTTTCTAGACATTTTACTTTCCCTTTGACCTTTCATGTCCATGAAACCAGTACAGATTTCAATGAGACCTTTTGGCATTCTAAATACTTTTGAATTCTGGATATGATATTCTGTTAATGTAGCATAAGATTTTGCAGTACTGAGTATACCATTTTGTTGATGAATTTTGAATTTCTGCACACATATACACATTTTTGTAAATGAATTATTGTCAACTAGCTTTCTCAGGTCTTAGGCTTATAATTAATTTTTTTAGCATATAAATATGTCTTAATATTTATCTGTATTAGCTTTCATTTTGTTGATTTCCATCCATTGTTTCAACCTGTGGAGATAATTTTGAAAATTGATTTAGAAATGTAACATTTTAATGATCATTACTAACTTTGTCACCTGGAATTTTGAGGAACTATACCCTCAGCCTAGTTATTGATAAAAAAGTTTAGTGGGACATTTTTATAGTAGATGGCCTTGCTGAAATTCATCCATTAATTGTTTTTTAGACATAAATGTTTTAAGTAGCTGTAAAACCCATCTAACTACTATTATTCAGCTGATCATTTCTCTTGTCCATGAGGTTGCTAGTGTAATATGCACAAGTACTAATTTACATGACACATTTAAATGGTTGCTATAAATGGACTCAAGTCATTAAAATATTACTTGAAGTATAGTAGGAAATCTACAAATGATACATTTGTTCGAGTTGTCATAATCTAGGTTGAATATAGTTTGCTTTAGAAATTGACTTATTGGGACCCTCTCTGTTTTCATTTTATTTCTTTTTATTCACTTGTCTCTGAGGCTGAAGGTATCTAAAACACTTTATAGTTTTCAAAGTGGTATATAAATTTCATTTACTATCTTTTGAATTCTGCATACTACTATTAATTTGGTTTTACTTATATCAGTGATTTTTTTGTTTGCATGCTGTTTATGAAGAAAGTTAGATTTGTTTTAAATTTGAAATGTTGTAAGTAAAAATCCAAGTGATATGATAATATGACTTTTTTCCATAAATGATCATGTGGTGTTTATGTGTGTGTATTTGTTTTAGCATATATATGATTTTAAATTTATATCAGTTTTCATCTCGTTGATTTTAGCCCAGTATTTAAACGTGTAACAATAATTTTTCATATTGGTTCTGTCACCTAACATTTTAATTGTCCCTGCCAATATTAAGTTACCTGAAAAATTGACCAACTATATACTTTCAACTTAATTGTTGAAAAATTTTGATGAAGCATTCCTTTGGCATATCATTAGAGATGACTCTAAAGGTTTATATTCATCCATGTTTCTTATAAGTTATGATTATGAATATATAAGTATATTCTTATGTAAGTTATAATCATATATATGATATATGTGTGTGTGTATATATATATACATAATAAAAAAGTTATATATACATAATAAAACCCTTAGAGGAAAAAAATATGTACTAAAATTTATGTATCCTTTGATCTTATATTGAAGTGTATGTTATTCCCTCCAGAGCATATTACTTAAAATGTTAGGCCCATGTAGTTATTAATTTATGAAGCACATAGCAGTTGCTTAATAAATACTTGTTGAATGAATATTATGTTGCCATTGTTCAAAACACTTAGATCAGCTCTGGGTTATAAAATCATATGCACAAAATCAGTATTATTACTCTGTAGTCATGCTTCTCTCCTCCACTCCCCCCCTTAAAATACCACTATACCTTATTCATCTAGTTTCACTTCAAAATGACTTTTGAGCATTTCCAAAAATCAAATAATTTCTCCAAAGACAAAATTTTCCAGGTTTTAGAAAAGTGCCTCAGGCTTTGAAGACAATTCCAAAAAGATATTTTTAGCAAAGGCATAATAATCATTGGAAAAATTGTATGCTCTTACAGTGATTTACTTTGAAGAGAATTTGCATTTGAATATGTCAGTGCTGGGCTGTGTCTGTACCCCCAAGCCTTGTACACCAGATAATTGTTTACTTAGACTAATAGAGAATTCATGGATGTCACTGTGTTATATGTGAAGCAAATAGAGGAGAAAGGCGAAAAGCAACTTTTAATTTGAATTCTTGAACAGAATTTGTGTCATCAGTTAAGTTAACTAATTTTCTGTAGTTAATCATATATATTACTAATGCTGTTGAAATATGAAGAATAAACAAAATTCTCTTTAAAGATTTTTCTATCCTTAGACTATGTATTTATGTGCAAAATTCAGCATGCTCTTTAATCTGATATTCATTTTCTTGGGTAAATCATTTAACTTCTTACAATATTAGTTTCCTCGTCATAGTTGGAGTAGTAATCAGTCAACAACTATTAAGTGCCTACCATATACCCCACACTGTGCTAAGCACACTGTATACAAATACAGAGATTTTCCCCATGATCTTTCATTCTAAAGAAGGAAAAAACAAATTCATATAAAATATATATATAGCATAACTTTGAAGTTAACAATATATTACCCAAATCTACCTGATTTTAAATAAAGCATTCTTTTAAAGGATTCTTTGTAGACTGAAATGTAAATAGAAACATCTTGTTACAGTTGATAGTAGTAGTTAAATTGTAAATATTTGTTTTGAACTTGTTTGTTTCAGCCTTTTAATGTAAATAAATGACTATGGTCTAGGAAAAAAATATCCATAGAAAAAGGCTACAGAATCTTTGAATGTGTGACATTAGGATCATAGACTTAAAGTTAGGAGGGACCTCAAATGTTATGTAGTCTCAATTTATTTGAGTCATGTTTACTTTATGTTTGTAGGAAATAACCCTTTTTATGCTTGGCCACTCATTTTTTAAATTTAGAAAAAAAAGATTTAAGAAATGTTTTTTAAAAAGTAAACAGAAGAAATATAATAGTTTTCCTTGTATTGTTGTAGTGTCATGTAGGAACAGTAGCAGTGTTTTAATGTGTTTAATTTTTGCATTGACCTCTATATTTTCAGTTTTTAGATAGTAAAATTTTGTCTTGAATACTCAGGAAATATTCTGCATGGCAGATTTAAAAAGCAATTCCAAAATTTCCAGTTCAGTAGAAAACTTAAAAAAAAAAAAAGATTATAGTCTCCAGGCATTGGCTTAATTTATTTACATATTAAGACTGAAAGGATATGGAGTTGGAAGGAATCTTGGAAATCACAGCTAGCCTAATCCTCTCATTTTATAGATGAAGAAACTGAGGCTCAGTAAAGTTTAAGTCATTTGCTCAAGACCACACAAGTATAAGGGCTAGGATTGGAACCAAGGTCTTTCCACTTCTATTAAATTCTCTTTTCATTACTCACACTGCCATTTCAAAGGGAATATACTAAATATGATTTAATCTTATTCTTCATTGTGAAATTTATTTTGTAACATTGCTGTGTTTTCAGGCTTCTTGAGGTTACGGGTATGTTTGCCTGTATGCTAAATAACCAAATACTGATAAACTTTCTCAGCTCTTGTATCCGTTCTCCCCCCCCCCCCCCCCCCAATCTGTCATCTTTAACCTTTTCTTTCAGTGCAGTTATTTGTAGCAGTCTTTCTCTTCCTTCCTCCTGAGTTGTATGTTAAAATAAGGTTAAATAGCTTCTAACTTGGTACCCCTGAAGCCTAATTCACCTGATATTGTTTAATCAGACTAATAGAGAATTCATGGGTGACACCGTGTTATATGTGAGACAGAGAGAGGAAGTAGGCTTAAGTATTTGCACCTTAGTAACTGTGTTATAACAAATATTTTGACTACTTACAGGCTCTTCCCCCCCCCCCCCCCTTCAATTTCCTGATTCTCAACTGAGTTCTGAGAAGATGAATTTGTTGGATAATTTGTTTAATAATATATGTGGTATATTACTATATTACTTTAGAAATCATAATTTCAGAACTGTTAGCTTTATACTAAACTTATATTTTGTGAATGTTGTATGTATAAAACTCCTGGTATGTTTTATAAATTTATTAAAGAAAATATATCTTCATCTATTATTTCTAGGCTTACTGGTGGGCAGTTTTACTTATGGGAATTGCCCTGATCATGTTAATGGCAGGGTTTATTAAGATATGCAGTGTTCATACTCCAAGCAGTAATCCAAAGTTGCCTCCTCCTAAACCACTTCCAGGTAAGACTATTTGAGCAAATTAAACTTGTTTTTCATTTGTATTCTTTCTTCAGGTAACACAGACCTCTATTTAACACAGAGATTTATCTTCAATGGAAAAACTGCCATGAGAAACTAATTTTAAATATATACTTTGCCATTGGAAATGAGACTACTGAATGAATAGTTCAGTGAATATTTACTTTAGAGATACTGTTTTCCAACTATAAATTAGTGACAATTGTTTAAAAATGTCTACACTGTGTTGAATATTTGTCTGTTGGTATTAATTTTAATTAAATAAATAACCCTTACCTTCTGCTTTAGAATTAATAATAAATAACAATTACAAGGCAGAAGAATGGTAAAGACTAGGCAGTTGGGGTTAAGTGGCTTGCCCAGGGTCACATAGCTAGAAAGTGTCTTAACTACATGTCTCCAGGCCTGGCTCTCTGCCCATGCAGCCACCAGCTCCCCCTTCCTGTTGATTTTTAAAATCATGTGGAATTATTCAGATTCACACAGCTTTCTATTATTTGAACTTCTTATCAACTTTTCAAGGTTTTTCATGGCCTTAGATTTTTTTTCCCCCTTTTCTCTCTTAGAAACAAGGGCTAGGTTAAAAAAGTAAGAGACTTACTCAAGATCATATAGCTAGAAATTAGCTGAGGCCAGATTTGAATGCTGGTCCTCTCAACTCCAGGACTGGCATTCTGTCCATTATGCTAACTAGCTACCCTGCCATAGATTCTTATTTAATAAATTGTATCAATGAAATTATTTATTTTACACTTATACTAAATCGAGTGAAGATCTAAACAAACCAGGACCCTGTTAGAGAATTATAACTGGAGTTATGTGAAGTTTTAAATGTTTGCAAAAGTTATATTGTATTTTAATTATTACTTTAAGATAATGCTTTTAAAAAGTTCATACTTAATTTGCTTTTATTTGATCACCCAGGCACTTTAAAGAGGAGGAGACCCCCACAACCTGTTCAGCCACCACAGCGTCAGAGACCCCGAGAAAGTTATCAAATGGGACACATGAGACGTTAACTGCAGCTTTTGCCTTGGTTCTTCCTAGTGCCTACAATGGGAAAACTTCACTCCAAAGAAAAACCTATTAAGTCATTGTCCCCAGACTAAACTCTCAGCTTAAGAGTAGAAGAAAAAAGGCAAGATACTATGTCCTCAGACCAGGTGGAGTTATTTAAATTTTAAAGGCTGAATGTTCCAATTTAAAAAAAAGAAGGAAGTAACATGTTTTCTTACAGACAGATATTTTTAATCTAATGGCACAAAGTCTTAGAATACAATTGCGCGCCCCTTATTCCCTGTTCTTCGTTGCTGCGTTTTCTTCACTTGCAGGCAAACATGGCTCTATTAAAACTTTTATTCACAAATTGAAATATATATCTATTTTTCAACTGCCAATCAAGGCTAGGAGGCTAGACCACCTCAACATTGGAGACATCACTTGCCAATGTACATACCTTGTTATATGCAGACATGTATTTCTTACGTACACTGTACTTCTGTGTGCAATTGTAAACAAAAATTGCAATATGGATGTTTCTTTGTATTATAGAACTTTTCCGCTATTAATGAAAACAATTACTGTTTTAATTGACATACTCAGGATAACAGAGGATGGTGGTGTATAATGGTCCAGGATTCTATGATGCTTTACACAGCAGTTTTGAAATGAGAATCAATTTTTTTTTTTTATGATAGAGTTGATTCCACTTTATCTTTTCAAACAGCTGCTAAAACATAACACACAGCTGAATACTCTCTGGAGATACAGTTGACAGAAGTGTTATGTAAACTGGGCATATGCAGCATACTGCTTCAAAATGACTTTTTATATAAGTATCTGATTTCTGCATATTTTAAAATTCATTTAATTATTCAGTTTACTCTTAAGTTAGTTGAAATTTTATTCATGCTTTAGTGGAAATTATACCTGTTGGATTTTTTGTTTGCAGCTTATTTTTATTTTTTCATATATCTTTAACAAGAAATTAAAAAAAATTTTTTTGCTGACATGGAAAAAAAAGTGCTTGTTTTTTAATTTATCAAAAATGGACAAACTTTTTCAGCATATTGTAACTGATAATGGATAACCACTAAAAACAATGATTTGCTCAACTGATAGTTAGGCCTACTGACATTTTGTTTTTCTTAATGATAAACAGCAGTGAAGTTGAAACAGCACAATGTCCCATTCCAAATTTTGTTTTTAAGCGGCTGTAAATAATTGGCATTTAAGGAAAGAAAGCAAAAGCATTTAATGTATTAACAGGCTTACTGCTATGCAGGAAATGGAAGGGGGCATTAAAAAATGTTTAAGCTTGTGACATATTTATTGCTTCTGTTTTCCAACCACATCAAGCTAATGAGATGTACATGGCTATCATTTTCCTGGCTTCACTTTGAAGGAAAAGTTTTTTTGAAGGTTGGAAAGGCTTCTGTATTTGGGTATTCCTTTTTCTTTTCTTTTCTTTTTTAAGAGTATAAGGTTTACACAATCATTCTCATAATGTGACGCAAGCCAGCAAGGCCAAAAATGCTAGAGAAAATAATGGGATCTCTTCCTTGTAAACTTGTACAGTATGTGGTGACTTTTTTCAAAACAGCTTTTTGTACATGATTTAGAGACAAATTTTGTACATGAAACCCCAGAATATAAATAATTCTAAACAAATAGGTAGAACTATATGTAATTGCTTTTAAATCATTTAAATACATTTGTTTTCAGACTGTGCAAAGGTTGGAAGTGGGTTTGCATTTCTAAAATGGTGACTTTTATTCTGCAAGAGTTCTTAGTAACTTCTTGAGTGTGGTAGACTTTGGATCATGTAAATTTTTTGCTTGTAATGTTATCCTGTGGTAGGGTTTTGGCAGAATACATACTGCCCTATTTTATTTTGAGTCTAAGTTAAATGTTTTCTGAAAACAGATATGTGCACTGAACTCTCCATTGAAAATCAAGATGTGGTAAACAAAAAGATCAAGACAAGTGAGATCTAATACTACTGTCAGTTTAATGTCCACTGTGTTTTATACAGTATCTTTTTTTGTTCACTTTGGAAATTTTTACTAAAACATTGCAAAAAAATAAAGTATTGTGCAAAGATATGTAAGTTTTTTTGAAACTTGAAATGCATTAATAAATAGACTTGATGAAATCAACTCAAAGGTTGCATGCTTTTTGAACACAAACTACCAAAAGAAGCTATCTCACAAGACATTTTCTGAATGTGGTATAGTCAAAAGAGCACTCTGAAGACCTGAGTTTGGATCCTGACTATCTCTGAGCTTGGAAATGTTGTTTACTGTCTTTGTCTCTCTGTGCCCTCACTTTTAAGATGATGGGAGGGTGGGAGGCAATTGGACTTACAACTCTAAATCCTCTGATCAAATGGTTCTTTTCCCCCTTATTAAAAAAGAAGCATGTTTGTTAGTACCCAAAGTAATAATCTGTTTTTATTCTTTTTTTGGAATCTACATAGAAAATATCAAAGTTCAATGTTTCTGTGCACACAATTTAAAATTTTAAAAATAAAATTCACCTGCATACTCAAATATTGCTTATAATCCTAGTAGTTGCGTTCAAACTTATTGAATTATTTTATGTAATATGCAATGTGTTATGCATATATCTAAGTAAAAAAAATACAGTTTGATGTATGTAGTATTCCTACTTTTAGTATAAACTGGTCCAACATTTTATCTATTAGAGAACTTATTGGTGATTAGAGAAGAAAGTTTAGATAATGTACCCAAAGAAGGAAATTTGAGGGAAGAAACAAATAAATGTAATACTATGTGTGTATGTGTTTGACCATTACAGAACTAAATTACATTGTTATTTTATGAACATAAATCTATATCATATATAACTCTTCTTAAAATTGTTTGATACACTAAAATTTAAAGCTAATTTATTTGCATAATTACGACTTTTTAAATCAAATTTTATATTATAGAAGCTAAACTTTGAGAAATCTCCCATGGGAAGTCTCCCATGACCAAATTATTATTAAGCAAAAGCTTGAGAATACAGTAAAATGCACTGTAGCAAAAAGGGAAAATTATTATGTTTTTGAGATATAAGTTCTTCACAGTGTCAAGTGGATATTGTGAGGATTATTTAGTTTTTAATTTAGTATTAGTGTTGGACCTAGCAGGAATGGCTGGAGAATTCCAAGATGGAATGAAGAAGCAGGAAGTGTGTTTCTTGCTCACTGAGAGAGACTCCATGGTGGTTGGGGCAAGACACTAAATAATCCTCACAACAATGTGGAAAGCAATAATTTACAGAAAAAAGGTTGAATGATGAAAAAAGGGGAAAAACACCAAAAATAAATCAAATGCAATTTTTGTTGTATGGGATTTGTCTTATCTGTGTTGTTTTCTGCACTATTTTAAACTAAATAGTTTTTCTTGCTCCTGATATTTCATTTTTATTATTTTCATGGCCTTTTCCCCAACTGAAACAAACTTTTGCTGCATTAATCTGTGAATTGCTTTGCTATGTCCATTTTAAGATGACCACAAAACACAAGAACTGTTATCACTCAGCCATGTTGAATTTTACTACGGAATTTTTGGTTCCTCTGGTTTAATTCTTTGTATTCTCACGTCACTATTGTTTATACATCTTAAAATTCTATGGAACATGTCTGACATAATGCTATTTAGAATGAATTTTAGGTCATATGAAGCATTTGTAATGAGTGGCTATTTACCCATTATGCTTTCTTTTTCATGATGCTTTTCGTTATTTTAATTGTAAATCAAGTAAAAACAACTTTTATTATATGTTATACAAGTAAAATTCTAAAATTCTCTCCCATTTTAGTGCTTCTGTTTAAAACTACATTAATGTGCTTTTTTATAAAGACAAATGCTTTTTCCTTTATGTTTGTACAGCTAATAGTGAGACAATGGCTTAATTTAATTCTTTCTTTATAGATTTTTTTACTCTGTACATATTCTGATTCCAAAAGAAGACTGCTTAAAGAGTGAGCTCTTAAGATTGGGTAAATTGTATTATGGACTTGGTAATCAAAAAGCTTCCTGCCAATCTGCATTTTCAGTTATTATCACTGTCGTTCTACCAAAAACATATTGCTTTTATAAGAGTCTGGCCTGATTTTCAGATGTTGGCTTATCTACAATTGGTGCCATTGGGAGTTGCTTACTGCATTTTATTTCTTAAAGATGTTGATTTGGCAACCTTTTACAATGATGCTGATCTTGCAGCAGTAATAGCAGGAGGACTTATTAAAAATGCTTGAAAGAACTTTTCACTTTCTTCATTACTATCATAATTCTTATGAAAGATTAAAATAAATGTCTATAGGCTGCTTCTTGCCAAAGTTAAGTTGATCGTCTTAGTATCATTTGAAAATACTTCAAGGAATTTGGGAAATCACATCTCCCACAACCTCTCACACCCCAGAATAAAAAGTATACAATTTCTTTATTATTATTAGATAATGATATCACTATTCTTAAGAAGTAAGGGGAAAGTAAGAAAAAATATAATCTAATGGCTAGTTTGTATATACTGAACTACATGGATAGCATCTACAAATTTTGTAATATCCTCTCAAACAACTTTACAAACCTTCGGTGCTACATTTGGATAAATGACTTTGCCAGAAAATATAAGATTAGCAGAAATAAAATACTAACATGTCATTTTGAAGCTTAGCTTCCATTGATTGTTTAATATTGCAAATTGGAATTTAAATTCTTGCTTTCAAAATTTTGTTCAACATTTGCATTAATCTATGGAATACTTTTATATTATAAGCATATAAATAATATAATTTGAGAAAACTAGCCTTCTGCTGCTTGAGGAATGAATTGTCAAATAAAATTTTTGGAAGTAGAGGAAGAGCTGGGTAATCAGAGCCATAAAGGATTCACTCATTGAATTTATATGCCAATTATGCCCTTTCTACAAATGAACTGAAAATTAGACACCATTCTTAACAGGAACAGTGGCAAGTCTCTGGGTATGTGAGTTTTGGAATAGGAAAAGAAGTCTTTGTTGTTGGCTATGTTGGAAAGGAGTTGAAGAAGTGCAACCAGGCTCTAGGCACATAATTACTTCCCTTGAAACCATACTGTCATTTGTAAGACAAAGAATATAAATAAATTTAAAACACACACACACACACACACACACACACACACACACGCAGTTTTGAAAACTAGCCCATGAATATGTATAGGTTAAAGAAAAGATGTGAGTAGTGCTTCGAGGTTTCTAAACCCATAAGTACATAGTGTTTGGAGCTTGAATTAAAACAGGCTCAGAAATATCTAGTTCAATTTCTTCATTTTACAGATGTGAAAAATGAGACCCTGGACTCCAGGATAGGTAAATGGGGAAGACAGTGTGAAGCCCAAGGCATGAATCCTTGGGAAACTAGTTAAGGGAAATCTTTTTCTCATATCCAAAGTAGACAGCTTAATCTTTTACCTGGACTGAAAACTAGGAATCAGATTTTGGAAGGCAGTCATATACCAGTAGACCTGTAGTATTTTCATCTTAAATTTATCTAACCTAGAACATGTCACTTGGCCTAAGGTCTAACAGATATGAAGTATAAGAAGAATGGTTTACAAATATGACAAAAATAAAATGATTACTAAACTAACATTTCAACCTTCAGTTATATCTCAGTGAAGATCAGAAATATTTGACTATTTAAACTTAAATCTTATAGATGTATTATCCCTTTTAGTTACCTCTACCAATTTCATACTATAGTTTGAACTTATTGGAAAAATTGCTTGTGAAAGAGAATAAAGGTTAGGTGATGGGGGAATAAATAGACTGAAAAGAGGGAAAAGGATGAAGGGAAATAGATAGGAGCAATGTCATTGATAAGTCAACAGTTGAACAATGTGTGTATTTTTTTAAATTAAATTTTATTAGAGTCCACCTACTCTTCCTCTTATTTCCCTTCCCCTGCCTTTGAGAAAAAGAGAAAAACAAAATCTTTGTTACAAGCATGTATAGTCAAGCAAAACAAAATTTCTCACTGACCATGTCTAAAAAGAATTGTCTTAATCTGTTTTCTTAAGTCCATCACTTTGTCAGGAGGTGAGCTGCTTATTTCATCATGAGTCCTCGGGAATTGTGATTGGTCATTATGTTGGTCAGAGTTTTCATGTTTATTTTCATATGTGTGTGTATATTTTGTTTTAATAAGCCACAGTCTACCTTCTCCCCTTTACTTCTACCCTCCCAGCTTCCTTCAGTCCCTTTGAGAACACAAGAAAAACAAAACCCATTACACACTTGTATAGGCAATCAAAACAAATTTACACATTATACACATCCAAATGTCCTGTTCTGTATTCTAAGTTTTCATCCAGGGAGTGGGGAGTAGCATGCTTCATCATCATCCTTTGGAATTTTGATTAGTGATTATACTGATAAAGAGCTCAGCATACCAATATTCCCACATTTATATACCATAGCTTGTTCATCTTGTCCTCATTTTATGGGTACTCCTTCAATTCCATTCTTTGCCATCTTAAAAAGAGCCTAAAAATATTTTGAATATCCGTAGAATTTATTTTGCTTAGGACTAATTTTTTTCCTTAATCTACTCTAAATCTTTATTTTGCTTCTTCCTTTCTTTTCCCTCCTGTTTCACTATTGAGTGAAATGTATTCCTGTACCGGACTGTGTGTTCTTCCCTTTTTTGACCACATTACATGAATGTGGTTCAAGTATTAGCTGCTTCCCCTAATTCCCTACCCATTGTTTATATAAGCATTTACTTGTGCACGTCAGTTCTGTGAAAAAATTTTCTTTTCCTCCTCTTTTTCTGTAATTTTTCATTTTGATGTCTTTTATTTGAGTAATTAGTAGGTACTTTGTATTTCCATTTTACCCTCTGGTTCTAAGAGATCTGGGCATTTTTTTAAGGTTTCTTGAAATATGTTTTGTTTTAATCATGGTATTCAGGTAGTCATTTGATTTTTAAAATTTTCTCCATGATTTGTTTTCCAGAAAAGTTTTTGTTTGAAATGTCTTCTATTCCATCTTTCCCCCTAGCCTTTTGACTTTATTTTTATATTATTGCTTCATGCAGTCATTGGCTTCTAAGTGGTCCATTCTAACTTTCATGAATTTTGTTAGTTGGACAAGATCTTGTTGTACCCCTTGTGCTAAGTTAGTAATTCATTACCCTTCTAATTCTTTTCTGCTGTAGCTCATTTCTTTTCCAGTTTTTCCTTAAGTTATCTCATTTATATAAAAAAAAAATTTAACTCAACTTTTCTTACACCCTTCCAAAAATTACCTGAATTTGTGCCCAACTTGTGTTTTTCTCTAAGTCATTGCTTGTAAATTTGTTTTGGAGTCATTCTCTTCTGTGTTTCTATCTTGAGCATCTCTGCCAACTGAACTCATGAGGTACCTTTTTCTTTGTCTATTCATCAAGCCTACTTCATACTTAACAGTACGTCTGGATTCTGCAGTACTTATGGAGAGAAGGTCTACGGGACTGATCCTATTGCTGCTTTCTTGGGGTGCTATTGAGTTGTGTTATTCCAGGATCTCAAGGACGGGCTGGTGTTTCTGCAAGCTTCCATGTTCCTAATGTGGTTTGATTCCTGCTTCTATGGTCTGAATTCTACATATTCCTGACCTAGGTTTAGACCTGGCCTAACATAGATTGTTGTTAGACTCTATCCCTAATAGCCAACTGGAAAACTGTTGGCTTAAAAAAGAATAATTATAGGCTTCCCTTTGGTCTGGGATTCCTATGCTCTGTAGGCTGGGCTAAACATTCAAAGTGAGACCCTGATTTGAGCTTGGGTCTGACTCTCATTGCTTCTATTGCTGCTTCTGCTGCCTTCTGAACTTGTTCCTTTCTTTGTACATCACCCAAGGCTGGCTAGTAGGTAAGAAAGCTGCTGATTGCCACTTATAGAGATTGTATCTCTGCCCTTATATGGGTCTAGGCCTGCCCCAGTATTAGTCAGAGATCCTTTGCCGTAGTACATAGCTTCTTTCTTGGTGCAGAAGTACATGCAGTATGCTCTTGGCTCTCCTAGTATATTTTAACATATTGATATTTTAAAATGAGTTTTCATCCTTTCCCCTTAATTCTTGGTTTAGCATTAAACTCAAGTTTCCATGAAGTGAATATTTACTAAACCTCATGATTCATAGTGGAAGGTATAACCAGAAATGTTTTCCACTAAGGAAGATAATTTTTTCTCCTACTGGAGCAATGAATATAACTGATTAAATCAAAATATTAAATTTTGCTTTTATTGATATCAAGTCATTCTTTGTTTATATTGGTTGCTATGAGTCTTGGAATTACCTCCATGTTTGCTTCAATAAATCTGAATCCTTAATGGCGGATTTATTTTAATGTTTTATTTTCTACTCACTTAAATTTTTTTTTCCTAACTACCCTAGGAAGGTAAGATTATACTTGATTATTATACTTTCAAATAAATTGGGAATTCTGGAAAAACAGTTGTTTTCCTAGATCCATTGATTTAGGGGTATGTCTTTTAGCTGTTGACTTCTGGGCCTTGATTAATTAAATTATTTACTTTTGCTTTGAGCCCCATTTCTAGAATATTATTTTACTTTGCTGCCTTCAAAGCAAATACGGTATTGTCTAGTGAATAGCAATTCTGCTTTGAGAATTTAGACTCTTTAAATGCCTTATAGACAATCATTTATAAATGTTCATTTTTTTTCAGATGCACGTAACTTTAGAAACTGATAGAAAATGGCCATGAACTTATAGACATCCTTTAAAATTTGCCAATTTTGAATAATTTCTTGATAACTTATATTCATATTTGAATAATTTCTTGATAACTTATATTCATATTTCCAACTCAATTGATCTATGATTTTCATTGCATACAGAGTGCAATCTATTGCTTTGAATCACTATGATCTGTAGTCCACCCTGTGTGCTAGGAGGCATCTTCAGATTCTCTTGATGCTATAAGGCTACCAATAAAACACAACTTGTGGATTATTCTTCCCTATTGATACATGGATTGTCCATTTTCTATAATTTGATGACATTTTCATGTCATTTGACTTAAATGCACCAACCTAAATCTAATATGCACTTGTCACACTGTTTTAAAAAAGCACCTACTAAATTCTGCACAAATAGGATGAAAAAATGGTTCTGGAAAATTTAAAGTTAAATAGATGAGGCTATAGCCACTTGGTCTTTGTGCAAAATAAAATTTTTTTGGCTTAACCTATATTATTATTTAATTTTTTGATATTTGTTGTCCTTTCAGGTTAGAACAAGCAAACATGAAATTTAAAGAGGCATTTCTGTGGCAAATTATTCCTGTTAATTGTAAGAATTAAAATTTAGTTATTATAGTTATATCTTAACAATATGTGGCCGCCAGGAATCAACAATTCAGGTTGATTCCGTAATTAAATCAGACCCAAGTCAGCATCGGGTTGAGGAGTTTATTTACAATCAGGAAGGTGAGTAGGGATAAAGAGAAGAGGGAGGTTAGAAGTCTAAATAAATGAAGCTGTAAGCCGCAAGGCCCAACAGCCGGATAGGCAGAGTTTAGAATTGGCCCAGCTAGGCCAAGGAAGCCAGCCTAACTTACCCACGTGACAATACAGAGTGTAAGCTGTCTGTGGTCTCAGGAGATGCTTCTTCTTCCAGTTCCAGACGGCAACTCCCCCACAGGAAGTTCACTTACTTACTGAAAGAGATAGTGTCTTTCATCACTTCCTGTGGTCCACCTCTAATTCAAATGGACAAATGGCAGTTTCTACATTGATTTGGACTGCCCAAAGGGCAGTCCCTTATTCTTGATTTGTTACTTATTGTCACGTGTGGGTAACTCGTCTCCCCTCCCCACTAAGGGAGGTGGGAGTGACATCATTAGCACGCCTGGGTTGAGTAGATTTTTGACTATTAATGGGATAGAGCTAATTTCTATTTACACATAATGTTGAAAGTTGTAGTGCCTCATTTGAATTCTGCCACTGTTATAGGAAATGTCTTAATGACCTCATCTGCTGAGGATGTGCCATTGGTAAATGTGGATCTCAAAGAGCGTCTAGACTTGACCAAAAGAAATCTATTTAGAGCAATATGATTTTTTAAATAATCATTTATTTTTCAAGATATCTCAAATAGGGAAAGATTCCTAAACAGTGGGGAAAAATTATGAATGGTTATATTATACCCTAACTCTTATCCCCCCTCCCCAAAATAGATATCTATAATTACTTTGGCCCAGTGGATAGAGCACTGCATTGAGGCAGGAAGATCTGAGTTCAAATCCAGCCTTACTAGTTGGATGAATCTGGGCAAGTCATTTGACCCCATTTGTTTCAGTTTTCTCATTTGTAAAACGAACTGGAAAAGAAAATAACAAATCACTCCAGTATCTGCAAAAAAAAAAAAAAAAAAAAAAAAAAAAATTCCAGATGAGGTTGGGTTGTTGGGCAAGATTCATATGACTGACCACCAACAACAAACAACATACCTTTCTCATTGCTTAAAAGTATGAAAATGAACTATTTGTGCATCAAGTTTATCCTTAATGAAAATGTGAAAGAGTACCGGTGAACTTTTCTCTCCTTGCATTTTTTTCCAGTTATTGGTAGAAGCAATTTTTGAGAATTGTTTTTCATTTTAGTATTCAGATTTTCTCCCTTCCCAATGCAGTGAATAGTCTCATAGATATTATACCTATACTTCTGTGTAATACAATCTCCATATTCCTCATTTCATGGTAGAAGACACATATACGTACAATAGAAATCTCACAAAAGAAATGTGGTGTGGAAGATGGCATGCTTTGATCTGTGCTCAGACTCAACAGTTCCTTTCTTGGCTGTGGATAGCATTTTCATCATGAGTCTTGTAGTTATCTTGGAGACTTGCTTTGCTGATAATGGTTTAGTCCTTCACAGTGGATCAACATAATATTTCTGTTACTATCTACAGTGTTTTCCTGGTGTGGCTCACTTCACTTGATATCAGTTTATAGAAGTCTTTCTAGGTTTTTCTGAACTCATTCTGTTCATCATTCCTTGTGGCACAATAGCATTCCATTATAACCATATGCTACAACTCCAAGTGAGAAAACTCCTCATTTTTCAATTCTTTACCTCTACAAAAAGAGCTACTAAAACTATTTTGGTACAGTTTGGTCAGGTTCCCTTATGTCTGGCCTCTTTGGGATACAGACCTAGTAGTGGTATTGTTGGGTCAAAGGGTATGCATAGTTTTTTGGCCCTTTCAGCCTGGTTCCACATTGCTCTCTAGAATGCTTCACAGTTCAAAATTGTATGTTTGTCATAATTTTCCCACATCCCCTCCAATGTTATCATTTTCCTTTTTGGTCATGTTACCCAATCTGATGTGATATACGAATTGTTTTAATCTGCATTTTTTTACTTGATAGTAATTTGGAGCCTATTTCTTATATGACTAGGGATAGTTTTTATTCCTTCAAGAACCGCCTGTTCAAATCCTTTGACCATTTTTCAGTTGGGGAATGTGCAGATATAATTTGCTCCCCAAGACTCTCTTACCTAGCATCCCATTTGCATGCTTACACTGCCTTCGAACGTTGCATGAACCTCCCAAGGATAAAGTTTTGGTGTGACCCTGCCCCTCTCTCTTTCCCTGAACAAGACTGCTGAAGCTGGCAGAGAACTAGCAGGAGAATTTACACATGTGGTCTTACTTTAGTTATTAGGCTTTGAACTTCTATTTTTTTATTTCTACTTAAAATTATTATTTTTAAAAAATATTTATTTTTTGGAAAAGTTCAACATGGTTACATGATTCATGCTCTTACTTTCCCCTTCACCCCCCCCCCCACTTCCCCCTCCCCGAATAGCCGCTATGCATTTCCACTGGTTTTAACATGTGTCATTGATAAAGACCCATTTCCAAATTGTTGATAGTTGCATTGGTGTGGTCATTTCCTGACTACATCCCCCCCAATCATGTCCACCTCAACCCATGTGTTCAAGCAGTTACCCCTCTTCTGTGTTTCCTCTCCTGCAGTCCTTCCTCTGAATGTGGGTAGCTTTCTTTTCCATAAATCCCTCAGAATTGTCCTGGTTTACTGCATTACTGCCAGTACAGAAGTCTACCACATTCTATTTTACCACAGTGTATTGGTCTCTGTGTACAATGTTCTCCTGGCTCTGCTCCTTTTGCTCTGCATCAATTCCTGCAGGTCTTTATTTGAAATGATTATTAATAAACTTTATAAAAATAATACTTGAAGTTATTGATATTAACTTAAATCTTACATTTTTGGCAAACCACTACGGAAAAAGAATCCTTAATTTCCTTATTTATTTGTTTATTTTTAAGTCCTTACCTTCCATTTGTAATCAATAAAGGCAGAAGAGGGGCCAGGGCTAGGCAATGGGGGTCAAGTGATTCGTCCAGGGTCACTCATTTAGGAAGTGTCTGAGGTAAGATTTGAACCCAGGACCTCCCATCCCTGGGCCTTGCTCTCAATCCACTGAGCCACCCAGGTGGCTCCTTAATTTTCTTTTAAGAAAGCCTTTGAATAAAAAATAGGGAGTAGATAAATTTTGATATAACCATGTTTTTCTCCTGCTGTTTTTTGGTTTGTTTTTTCATGGCTCTTTTGCCCTTCCCCTCTGTGGGACTCTCTTTGCAGTCTTCCTGGCGGTAGGGATTCACCCACAGGGGAGCAGGCAGTGGCCTCAGTTGGTCCATTTTATGCTTATGGGATTTAGCCTGGGTGTGGTTTCCGGCTGAAAGAGATAAGCTGTCCCCTGCTGCATCTTACCAGCCCCACCACTTTGCCTGTGCTAGCTTCTCTTCCGTGGCTTCTGCCACCACAGCCTCCCGAGCACTGCTGATTCCCCGAGATTCCTGCACAGAGGGTGAATGATTTAAGTACAGCTGAGTAGCTGACCCCCCAGCCTCTTGGCGCAGCTATACCCTCCCACCTCCCCCACTCCTTCCCCTCAGCCATGTGGGTCTCAAGTCTGTGGTAGCCTCTTGAACTTCCAGCTTAGGGCTGAGGCGGCTGTTGGACCACTGTGCACACCCTGTGCTCCCCCTGTGCGCAGAGTAGCACAGAATGGGAAACCACTGCACCAAGAGCAGCCCCTTCTACACTGCCCAACCCCAACCCTATCTAGCTTTCAAGCTGATTTTAAAATAATCCAGGGGTCAGCTGGATGCCTCAGTGGATTGAGAGTCAGGCCTTGAAACAGTAGGTCCTAGGATCAAATCTTACCTCAGAAACTTCCTGGTTGTGTGTAAGTCACTTAACCTCCATTGCTTAGGCTTCCAAGCTCCTGGCTGTGAGAGTAGGGAGAAAGCTTTTTTTGCTTTGCCTCCCAAGCTTGGCCTTTGAATAAAACCTTTCAGCCGCCCTCTATTTTTAACCCACTTAAGTGGGGTGTGTCTAAGTATGGCATTTCAAATTGTGGCCCAGACTCTATGGGAACAGTTTCCTCTCCATTTGAAACAGCTTTTGTTCCCAAAGAACTTTACTGAATTGGAACAGTTCATAGCTTCAGAATCGCTTTGTTTAGCACTGATCCTAGGTGTGCTTACACTCATAGGATATTTTACACTTTATTTCTCCTAAAGAAACAACTGAAAGGGGCAGCTGGGTAGCTCAGTGGATTGAGAGCCAGGCCTAGAGACGGGAGGTCCTAGGTTCAAATCTGGTCTCAGACACTTCCCAGCTGTGTGACCCTGGGCAAGTCACTTGACCCACATCGCCTACCCTTACCACTCTTCTGCCTTGGAGCCAATACATAGTATTGACACCAAGATGGAAGGTAAGAGTTTAAAAAAAATGTTTTTTTTTTTAAAATAAAAATGAATATAAGTAGGATTGAAAAGCTTTTGAATTGGTTAGAAGACAATTTAAAAAATTAAAATATTTTCAATTTGCTAACTATTTCCTGAGTTATATTAAATTTTTTTAAACATTTATTTTTAAAAAATTTGAGTTCCAAATTCTAACTCTTCTGCCCTTCTCCTACCTATTGAGAAAGCAAACGATGTATGAGTTATACATATAAAGTCATATAAAACATTTTACCATAGGGGCAGGTAGGTGGCTCAGTGGATAGAGTGCCAGTCCTGGAGATTGGAGGTCTTGAGTTCAGATGTGGCCCANCCCCTCCCTCCTCTACCTAGCCCCCCCTCATACCTCTTATCCCTTCCCTCCCTGCCCCTTCCCCCTGCCCACAATTTCCCTCCCCATCCCCACCCCTGTTCCTTTCATCCTACCTCCCCATCCCCACACCAGCCCCTCCCTCTCAGCTCACCAAATCCTCCCTCTCCCTTTACCTACTCCATAGCAACCCAAAATCCATCCAAGAGGCAGGAATTGCAAATAATTCAGTTAAGGCCTATTCTCCTTAAGGGAAATACCCACCTTCAATAAAACTGGAGATGTGGTGTCTTTAAGACACCATACTCCCTTCACCCCCACAAGATATTGAGAGATTCAAGCACAATACACCTTCCTTTGAAGATGAGCCTATTGTAGTTATATTGAAAAGCCAGAGAGCATTTACCTCATTTATGATCCTACATGGATTGATGTGGAAAATCTGCTCCAAAACTTTTTAATGGAAGGAGAAAGAAATAAGAGTAAAAAAACCTGCTAGAATATGCTTCTATGTGTTTTCTCTTATAGGCAAAATGCAGCTTTTCTGAGGCAAAAGAAATTTTTTCAGGAGTAAAACAAGGTAAAAATGGTTAATTTCAACTTTAACAATCACTTTTTCTAAAAACAAAGCTGAGCTAAGCTCAATGGCTTTTTTCCAGTTTTTAAAAAGCTTTTCTCTATGTGTAGCCCACAGTTAATTAAGAAATGAGTAGCCTGTTTGTTGCCAGTAAGGCAAATTAGCCAGCTGAGAGATATAATCCTTCCTAAAATCAGAGGATCGGCTAATACTCTCTCTAGGGTTTTTCCTGGCATGTGAGGGGGTGGTTTGGGAACCAATTCCCAGGCAGGGTTTTAGGACCCAGCCGCTAAATTTCAAACAGCTGTGCGCTATTTATTCTAAAGTAAAAGTAGAAAAAAAATTTTGAACTTGCCTCTTTCAGCTGTGTTGAGGTTTACAGAGTAAAAGAAGAGGCAAGAAGATATCAGAAGATTGAGAGTAATGGTACAACCGTTTGTGGTCTGCCAAAATGTAAGGAGGAAAAGAGGTTTTATGGATTCAATATATTAAAAGGTGGTCACCAGAGGATTTAACTATTATCAATCCTCAATCAAGAATAATCTCAAATCAAAATTGACCCTTATGTAAATTTATTTACATGAGAGAAGAGAGAGAGAAAGACATTAAGAATCTATCTCACTGATTAGTTCAGGTATATCTTAACCCTCAGCCAAGAGTTATAAGGGCCTGAGGCTCAGAGGTGAATGGAGCAAACTCCACTCACAGAGTCTATAAAAAGAAGTTTCCCAATAGAAGTTCAGGAAGATTCAGTCTTTAAACTCACCAGGTGGAACAGTCTTGGTCACAAACTAGCAACTCACTATGTGGAACAGTCTTGGTTACGAACCAGCGAAGCTCCCTCAGGTCTCCTTCACCACATCACTCACAGCCTTACTCCCTCCCCTCTTTGGAAGGGATCACATATATCTCACTTCCAGTGCCTTCCCTTAGCCTCCATGACCGATCACAATAGACACTTTCTCATAGAAAGCATAGGGGGCAGTGAAATTGATTCTGATTGGTTACTCACTCTAGCACACGTGGGTTAGGACCTCCCAGAATTGGAAGGTGCTCTCACCTTAGTGTAGACTTAATTTAATTATCAATAAAGATATGAAGGCAGAGAACAGTTCTCTCCCTGGCTCCAGATGCCAGGCTCTAGTCAAAACTATTTTTTTGTTGACTGTTTGATTTCTGTGATGAGCTACCTTGGTAGAGAAGATTAATATACATTGCTTCTGGCTCAGAGAGAGTCAGAAAACTGAGAGACAGAAGACTGATGGAAGAGAATCATGATGGAATAAACCAGGATTGTTAGAAGCCTGTTGGCATTGTATCTTCCTTAACCCAACCCTTCATTAAACCTCCCACTCCCATTTCCTCAGTGAAATTTCTATTGAACACTCCAGTCTACATTTAATTGCAATACCTAATGGTTTTAGATAGATGCCATTTATTATTTTAAGGAAAGTTCCATTTATTTCAATATTTTCTAATGTTTTTTATAAGGAATTTGTAGTGTATTTTGTCATATGCTTTTTCTCCATCTATTGAAATAATTTCCATTTGGTTTTGTTTCTAATTTGGTCAATTTTTCTCTCAGTTTTACCAATATTGAACCATCCCTGCATTCTAGGTAAAAAACCCCACATGATTGTAGTATATGAATTCTTGTGACATAATCTCCTTGCTAGCGTTTTATTTAAAAATTTTGCATCAATAGTCATTATGAGATTGGTCTATAGTTTTCTTTCTCTGTTTTAGCTCTTCTTGGTTTAGGTATCAATACTATATTTGTGTCATGAAAAAAAATTTGGAGGGATTCCTTATGCCCCTATTTTTCTAAATAGTTTATATAGTATTGGAGTTTGAATATTTCATAGAATTCACTTGTGTATCTGTCTGGCCCACAGCCCTTCTTCTTAGGAAATTCTTTGATGGTTTATTCAACTTCTTTTTCTGTGATGAGTTGTTAAAGTATTGTATTTCAAAACTTTAGTTAATCTGGGTGATTTATATTTTAAGAAGTATTCATCTGTTTGTTTCACTTAGATTGTCAGATTTATTGACATATATTTGAACAAAGTAAATTCCAGTAATTGCTTTAATTTCTTCTTTGTTGGTTGTAATTTTACCTTTTTTGTTTGATACTGATAATTTTGTTTTCTTCTTTTTTTTAAATCAAGTTAACCAATGGTTTACCTTTTGATTAATTTTTTTTTCATAAAACCAACTCCTCTTGTTTATTAGTTCAGTGGTTTTCTTATTTTCAGATTTTATTAATCTCTCCCTTGAGTTTCAGGATTTACAATTTGGTGTTTAATTTAGGATTTTTAATTTGTTCCTTTCCTAGTTTTGTTAGTTGCATGCTCAATTCATTGGTCTGCTCCTTCTCTTTTTTATTTTTATTTATTTTTATTCATTCATTCATACATTCACTCACTTATTTATTTGTTTATTTACTTATACGGCCATTTATTTATTTATTCATTCATTCATTTATTTATTTGTTGTTTGTTTGTTTATAAAACCCTTACCTTCCATCTTGGAGTCAATACTATGTATTGGCTCCAAGGCAGAAGAGTGGTAAGGGTAGGCGATGTGGGTCAAGTGACTTGCCCAGGGTCACACAGCTGGGAAGTGTCTGAGACCAGATTTGAACCTAGGACCTCCCGTCTCTAAGCCTGGCTCTCAATCTACTGAGCTACCCAGATGCCCCCTCCTTCTCTTTTGTATTAATGTAATCTTTTTTTTCTCCTTAAGTACCTCTTTGGCTGCATCTTATTAATTTTGATATATTGTCTCATTGTCATTTTCTTTATTGAAATTGTTGGTTGTTTCTATGATTTGTTATTTGATCTATCCGTTCTTTAGGATAACATTTAATTTCTAATTAATTTTCAGTCTTTCTTTTTGTTGTCCTTTGTTGAGTATAATTTTTGTTGCATTATGATCTGAAAAACATGCATTTGATATTTCTGCTTTTCTACATTTGGATGTGAGGTTTTGTGCCCTCTTCTGTGGTCAGTTTTTGTGAAGGTATCATATATGGCTAAGAAAAAGGTGTATTCCTTTCTATTTCTATTCATTTTTCTCCAAAGATATCTCATATTCAACCTTTCTAAAGTTCTTTTTATTTCCTTAACTTCTTTCTTGTTTATATTTTGGTTGAATTTATCTACTTCTGAGGGGAGATGGTTGAGGTCATCCCATATGACAAGTAACCTTTTACTATTTATTTCCTCCTGTATCTCATGCAACTTTCAGAATTCTGAATGCCCTACTATTTGATGCCTATATTTTTAATATTGCTATTGTTTATTGTCTATGATGCCTTTTATCATGAGGTGATTTCCTTCCTTATCTCTTTTTATTAGATCAGTATTTACTTTTGATTTGTCTGAGATATGATTATTTCTCCTTTTCTCGTTTTAGCTGAAGCATAGTAGATTCTGTGTTAGCCTCTTACTTTTACTGTATGTATCTCCTTGTTTAAGTGTGTTTCTTTTAGACAATATATTGTGGGATTCTGGTTTTTAATCTATTCTGCTATCCTTTTCTGTTTTATGAGGTCAGGTCATCCCATTCACATTCACATTGTGTTTTTCCCTCCAGCTTATTTTCCCCCTTACTCCTCCCTCTCTCTCCTTTAAGCCTTTTCATCTTCATAGATAACTTCCTCTCCCAATTTACCCTCCTTTTTGTCCATCCTCTTCTCTTTTACTCTCCTTACCCTCTGACTTCTCTAGGGGGTAACATAAGGTTTCTATTCCTGACCAAGTATGGGCATTATTCCCACTTTGAGCTAGTTCCAGTGAGAGTAAGGTTCAAATATACCCATATCCCACCTCCAATTTTCTCCACTGTATTTGCCTCTTAATGAGAGGTAGTTTCCCTGTTTCTCCTTTTCTCCTCTCCATTCATTCTTATTTCCCTCTTTTTTTTCTTTTGGATATCAAGCCATCTTATTTAGTTTCCTTCCTGCTTTCTCTGTATATGATTTTTCATTGCTCTAATAGGGATAAAATTCTCAAGTATCTTAAGTACTTTAGGTATCTTGTATACTTTTAAGTACCTTACCTTTCTCAAGTATTATAGATATTATGAAAAGGGAATTCTTTTTGTTCTCTTCAATTCTGAGTTTACACTTGTGAAAGGGAATCCTTTATTCCCTTTGTCTATTTTGAGTTAAAACTTGGTTAACAACAACTACTTAGTACCTCACCAGATTGTGAAGACAGGTTTAACTCTCCTTTGTGCACCTTTTGATTGAATTAACAAAAGGCTGAACTAGGTGGAGGAGCTACAGAGCACTTAGAGAATTCACATCCTCAGAAACACAATTAGCCAGGAATCTGTGAATCCTTTTGTTAAGAGAATTTATACCTCCAGAGAGTGAGAAGAGGATCCCACAGACACTGCCCTGCTAAATAATTTGGAAACTGTGATTGACTCCTGTGAAGAGGGGAAGGGACAGGAAGTCACCATAAAAGCCATGAAATCTTTTAGCTTGGGACTGTTTCCTGGAGATGGTCTTCTGGGGATAGTCAGCTTGATGGAGTCTTCAGAAGAAGATCAACTTCAGAGATGAATTGGCTTGAGGAGTTATCCTTGAAAGGTCATCGCTTTCTGCTCAAGTCATTGTCTTGACCTGCCTCTTGGAGGGAACTTGGGTAAGTGAGTAGCTGGCTTTCCTTTCCTGACTTCTGGAGAGAGTTTAATTCCTGTTGAGAGTCAAAAAGTCCTGCTGAATCGAGCATCAGAGCAATATTTAGTTAGATAGGCTAAAATATCTTCTCATCTTTTGTATTTTTCTACTTTCACTCTTTCTACCTCTTTTGTAAATAAAAGCTATTAAAAGTCATTTAGACTTTGAGCAATAATACTTTAGATTGGCGACCAACATGTTATTTATAACTTTATATATTTTAGTCAAACCATTAATTTAATTCCTTACAATATCTTAATTATTATACTTATCACCTTCCCAGGTATGAATGTACTCAATTTAACATTATTGAAACCCCAAAGTTTTCACTTCATCTTTTTGTGTGCTGAATTTGCTCATTAGATTTTTTTTCCAGCTCTGGTTTTTTGGTTGACTATCAGGCCTCTATTTCATTAATGTTAATTTAACCCCCTGCAGGATTATACTCGGTTTTGCTTAGTATGTAATTCTTGGTTGTTGTCCTTGCTCCTTCACCTTTGTTGTAAGATAAATTAATAAGATGTTTAAAGATTAGTTAGCTGGGAGGCTTAGCAAGCAGGGCTGGAGAATTTTAAATGGAATAGGGAAGCAGGAAGTGTTGCTTCTCTCTCTGAGATGGACTCCATTGTGGCTGGGGACAAGTTGTAACTGACCCCCTGGGAGACCTCAGAGGAAGTGGAGTTTGTATCCTGATATCCTGATATCCAGATATCCAGAAGGAGGAAAGTCATCTGCCTGTGGGAAGTTTTGGTTGAGACTATAAAAATCTAACCTGGATTGCTGGTCAGTTCATGTTGGTTTAGCTCCCTGACTTACCCAACTGAAGGAGTACTGGCTGAAGACCTGGGAAAGCTGTGTCATCGCTGGATTTTGACAGGACTCAGCAGTGAGGATCCCACTTTCATTCCTGATCTCCATTGTGCCCTACCCTGTTTTAGTTTCTAGCCTAGTGTAGATAAGTTCATTCCCTGATCCTAAGGCTTCCCCATAGACTGGTAGAATAAAACCCCTTTCCCTTCTTTAAAACTAGAGTTCATTGAATTAAACCCTGTTTATAAAACCTATTGTCAGTATACTCACTTGTTAGTCTCACAGACTCCTTGGCTAGGTGGATCAGTGTGACAGTTAAGGCCCAATAGTCACTCCTGACAACTGCCATTCTCCAAACTGCCAAACCCAACTTCCCTAACTTGTTTGGCCTCAGTCTATTGTCCATTCCTGTTTCCTACTCACCCTTCTGAACCCAGATTGAATATATATAAGTAAACCCCAGGTTTTACCTTAAGACCTTTCATATTCCATACTTCCTGGTTCTTTTAATGTAGAGGCTGCTAGATCTTGTTTAATCCTGAATGTGGGTATGCAATATTTGACTTGTTTCCTTCTGGCTGCTTGTAGTACTTTTTCCTTGGCCTGGGAGTTTTGGAATTTGGCTATAATAGTCCAGAGATGTTTTATTTTGGGTGTTTTTCAGAAGATGATTGGTGGATTTAATCAATTTCTCTTCTCTTGTTTGAAGATATCAGGGCAGTTTTCTCTGATGACATCTTGTAATATGGTGTTTAGATTATTCATTTTTCTAGGGAGAAATTTTAGATTGTCTTCAACTTTCATTTCTTTTTTAAAAAATTTCTTTTATTGTTTCCCAATATTTTATGCTTTCATTAGCTTTTATTTGTCCAATTCTAATTTTTAGGAATATATTTTCTTCCTTAAGTTTTTGTGTTTCCTTTTCCTTTTGGCCAATCCTCTTCTATAAAGGGTTGTTTTTTTTCAGTGCAATTTCCTGCAGTTCATCTGGACCTCTTCCCTGCTTACTTTTAGCCTGAGGTCTCTGCTCCCACTTGAAAGTTTATAGTTTTTTTTTCCTTCTTTGCCTTCAACGCCTTTGTAGAGTGGCTTGGGCTGGGTTCTTTCCCATTCTGCAGCTTTGTTGCCTTTGGCAGAGTTGCATCATGTTGGGCTGCTCCAAGTTCTACTAGTTCTTCACAGATGCTGTGCTGTTTGAACTACTCTCTCTTCTTACCCCAGCTTTCCTTTGTTTTACTTTTTTTTCTTTTTGTGTTTGTTTGTAGAGAGAGAGGGAGCAGAACATCCTTTACTCTTCTGCCTTAGCTCCCACATTGCAATTCCAGGTAGTCTTTCACAGACGATTTTCCACAGAAGGCAACATCTAAGTCATGTTGTTATCACAAGCAATGTGGTGAATGTCTATTGTTGATAGCAATAACAAAAAATTTACCTGATAGAGCAAATGGAACCTTGAAAACTTTTATTAAAAGAGATATTTTCAATGAATATTTTACATTCCATAACATCCAATGGCAGTGTAACTTTATTCAGTGATCCATTAAATAGCAACAACAAGTAAGGCATGAAACAAGAAGAAATGTTTATCAATAGTTTTAGCCAACATAAAAAATTGTTGTACCCAAAGCTTAGTACAGCACCTGGCACAGAAGTGTTTATTACATGCTCTCTTGACTTAAAATTCAAGTAAAAGAATTTTCTATTGATAGGTTCTTTGAGTATTCCTATTTGCATGTGACATTGTTCCAATCACATCCAGCCTTGGAACTGCATAATCTCCAAAATGCAATCCATAGTCACTTAAAAGAGATCCAATCAGTAGGGGGGAAAAGTGGTGAAGAATGTATATTATTCAGATATGGTTGTTTAAGAAGCCTATTGAGCTGTTTTGATAGCATGTATGTCTTGGACAGTCACTGGGGATGACTATGAGCTGTGCCTGAATTAAATCAATAATGAGACTGGACCATTTTCGTGACCCCTAAGCTGCCTACTATTTTGAAAGTACACTTTTTAAGTGCTTGATATCTTCTTAGAGATGCTATATGGCTGTATGAAATGGATGATTTCATAAGGATCAAAGTTTGGCAAGATTCATCACCAAAAAGCCAATTATCCAGGTGAAGTTTTTAGCTATGGCAACTTCTGAATACCATCTCATAAATTGTGGAGGTGGATGTGATGGGGAGAACACTCAGTAAATGAAATCACAGATCTTTGCAAGTGTTGGTGTAAGAGCCTTTGTAACAGAAACCAAAATTTTAGTTGATTATTCATTAAGGAGATAGGGGTATCTAGATATCCTAGTGTCCATAGGAACTGAACCTGTGGTTTCATTTCATTCAGGAGGAAATTCATTCTACTAATGTGAATTGGCACCTTCTCTGCAACGTTTTTAATCTTAGAAAGTTGCATAGATTCCTGAGAGAAATTAAATGGCTTATTCTGGGTCACATAACAGCCTTCTCAGCTATTTTACTTGCAGGATTCTAAGGATATAAAGATACCTTATAGTTCAAGATCAAAGGTCTTTTCTTAAAATCTCCATCCCTTTAACTGAATTTGTCTTTGGTTAATATGAGGACACATTTAAAAATTGTCATTCTAGGCACTAGAGTTTCTAGTTATTCTGTTAAAGTACTCTGCAAACTGTATATAAATAAAAAATGCTTGTGGATTGGTTGACTTAAAATTTGTTTCTGGATGCCTAGAGTAGCATAATAAGACAAAGGTAAAAAACCAACTCTTAGCTGAGTCCTATTAGAAAAGTCAGACATATCATTAATAAGTTTTGTCCTTAATACACAGCTCTCTATACAGATTTGTTATCTAATCTAAATGAACTAGATGAGAGTTTAGCTATTGAATTCTTTAAGCAATATTTTAAAGTGGAATGCCCAAGTTATACTTGTTGTTGGGGGATCTCATGGAATGTGCATCTCGTGACACACACCTGAGAATTCCTCTAAAGTTTTTAGTGATTGAGATCAAACAATCTCTTCAAAGCCCTAAAGGTGTTCTAACTTTATAAGATATGCTTGTAAAGAGTCTAGTCCAATGAGGATATAAATTTATCCATTGGGGGTGGCTGACCATTGGACCAAGGAAAATAATCTTGTAAACTATTATTTGAAGAAAAAGTCAGTTTCCATAAGCCAGTTTGTCATTTTTCTTAGATTGTGTTACACTAAGATTTTTGTGATGCTATTTAAATATTGAATAGAACCTTTAAGAATATACTCCTTAAAAGGAATTATCTTTTTGGCACTTTAGCTGTGAGGGTGGCAACATTTTCTTTGAATTCTACCACTACTCTAGTGGAAATATAAAAAAACCCACAACTATGTGGTTTAGTTGTTTGTGTGTGTTGTATATTGTTTCATTGAATGAACAGATTTTCTTAACTGACTGCATTAGAAGTGATAGTTTTTAAAGTTTGAAGTATATGTTGTATAACTAACAAATGAAACATGAACTTTTTGTATATTTTAAAAATATTTTCTTAGAAGAAAATAGAAATAAGGAAATAAAAATAATCAGAGGATAATAATTGAAGCCTCTACATTGTATTGTTCTTTTGTGGATAAATTCAATCTATCAAATATTTATTGACCACATATATACAGTGTCCTGTGACTATATATTATATACAATATTCTTTGTTGTGCACTGTGATAGATAGAAGAATGTATGAAATATGGTCCCTGATCACAAGTAGTTTACAGACTAATTTGGGAGAATAAAATTCTCACAAAAACAATATGAGGTAGTACTGAGGTATTGAGTGCTATAGACAATTTATAGAATTTCAAATGATAGAAATTGGTTTGTTTTAGAATGGTCTGGAGAAGCTACAAAGAAGAGATTATGAATGAATAAATAAATAGAATTCTCCTCCTGGGAAGGGCATTTCAGAAGGAAAAAAAGGAAATCCTCAAAAGTGCTAAGGCAGGCAAGTATCAGGTCTGACTATCATAAGTTCCCTACCCTGTAAAAGGAGACAGTTGAATTAGATGGTTTCTGAGATCTCTTTCAGCTCTAGCTGTATAATCTTATAACAGTGAGTTGACCCTTCTGTATAGGGAAATAAAGTCAGATTGAGGCCATTTTATGGAGGACTTGAATTCCTTGCTTAAGGAGTTAAATTTTTTTTCTCATAATCAAGTGAAATCCCTCTTTCTCTTTTCCTTTTCACCTGGTTTTATTGTTCCTTTTTTGCTCCTTTTTCTAAGAATTTCCCTTATTTTTTCCATTATTCATCTTCTCTTTCTAACCTACAATTTTTTTTTTGGATTCATATCCCTTTATTCTTTTTTTACTTCTTTAGTTTCTGTATTCCTTGTGGGATTAAAGCTTTGAAGGTACCAATTTTAATGTTCGTCTTCATTGCTGTTGCCTTTGTAGCTCTTGCTCTCTTGTCCTTTTCTGTTGTGCCTCACTCACCAATACCTACAGTTCATAGACAGGAAAAAAATATTTTCCTGTAATAGGAGTATTCCTCTATCCCTAATTGTTCCCTGGTAGTTAATTACCACCCTTTACTGTCTGCCATGATTATTTTTTCCCATTTTTCTATGAAATTTCTTTTCTGGTTCCATGCCTTAATGTTTTGGGTTTCTCACAAAGCAGGACAAGCGGTCTCTTGAAGCACTCAAATCTCCACAGATTATATCCATCTCCATTTATAGACTATAGACTCTTTTCCTCCCATGGGCATTCTTCAGTGGGACCTGCAACCTAAGCTTACCACTAAATCAAGATTTCCCCCTTTCCCTTTGTTTCATTCCCACCTTTTCATCCATTTTCTTATCTGCTCTCTTCTTCCTGAGAGACTACTGGCATTGTTTTTTCCTTGCATTTTTAAACTTTGACTTAATTAGGGTATATCATATATTTTGCTCTATTTCCTTTCTTCTCTTTTATGAACCCTTCCATTTTGCAATTTAGTGCCACAAAAAAACCAAAAAACCCAACAATAACCCAATTGGTAAGGCATTGTAAGGGCCATGAAGTTTCAGGCCTATCCACTCTCATTTCTATTTGATTTCCACTTTTACTCCTTTCTCCTTGTGTACTTAATCTCTTAATGATCTCTCTTTTGTAACTGTGTTGTTACCCCTGTAGATAGGTTTTCCTTTTTGATCCCTGCCTCCTATCCTGGGATTATTTAATTTTCTTGCCTGGTTGCCATTTTCATTCGCATTTCTTTATGTTTCTGTTGTCTTTGGCTTAAGGCTGGTTTTCTTTGTAAGAATGCTCACCTTTTTAATTGAATTTCACTTTCTGATTCTTTTTGGTGTCAGTATCCCTAGAAGACTGTTTTTCAAAGCTATCTCAGCCTCCTTTCACTCTGGGGAATTCACCTCTCACT
The DNA here is from genome assembly GCF_016433145.1 of Gracilinanus agilis. Classification (NCBI taxonomy): domain Eukaryota; kingdom Metazoa; phylum Chordata; class Mammalia; order Didelphimorphia; family Didelphidae; genus Gracilinanus; species Gracilinanus agilis. The sequence goes on along the minus strand of NC_058131.1, from coordinate 562,328,416 downwards.
GGCTTCAGTCTCTGTCCCAGGTGACTTTTGGGGTGATAGAATTGGCCCTAGCTGAATGCTTGGTCCTTTCCCTCAGGCTTAACAGAGAACCACACTTGCTGGCATCTTACTTCTGTTTCCCCTGTTCTTCAGGTCTTTAGTTGAGCTCTCTTATAGCAGGAAAATATTGTTACCGTCCTAGTCAGAGCAAGCTTCTGCATTTTGGTTTTTTCCAGTTAAGAGAGAGTGAAGAAGAGGCAAATTCTGTTACAAGCTTATGGGAGGGCTTGTGGAACTGCCAGAGCAAGGTTAATGGGCGAGTAGGTACTAAATGAGTGGATTAGGGGGTTAGAGATCAGCTTTCTCTGTTGTTATATAGTTCATTGGGTTTTTACCTTGTTTGGGTTCTTGGTGTGTTAGACTATGGAGACAGCTGAAATTGCTTTATCTTCTGTGCATAATTCCTAGTTTGGAGAGGTCTGAGGCCATGAGTGTCAGAAAGTGTTAAATTCTCCATCTTGCTGGTCATATAACTTGGAGGTCCTCTAGACCTCTTGCTGTTTTCTGTTATATTGCATGTATCTCATCATTACTATAACTCAAGGAGGCAATATATTGATCAATCCTGCTGCTTGACTAGCAACAAAAAAGTGCAAAATGTATTAAAAAAAAACCTTTATATATGTATGATACTGTGGCTTAGTAATAATCAATGTTGAGATATTAAACTTCTGTACCAGTTTTATTTCTGTTGAATGTGGTATATTTCCTCCCCACCTTGTTCTGGAGATTTGAGTTACAGAATAGATGGCACTGCTGTTTCTTTCCTTCCTTTTTTCCTTCCTTCCTTCCTTCCTTCCTTCCTTCCTTCCTTCCTTCCTTCCTTCCTTCNGAAGAGGATGGATATGAGAGATGTTATGGAGATAAAATTGACAAAGATTTGGCATTTAATTAGATATAAATAATGAAGAAAAGTAAGGAGATGAAAATGACTCCAAGGTTAAAAACCTGAGCAACAGGAAGGACCAGAAAGTCTCTTTAAGGTATTTATGAGATTGCATCGCCTTAAGTAAATGCTTACTTTTAAGAAAAAAATGCCTAATGAAGGAGAGTTTTTAGAAGTATTTTATCAAGTCAAATTTGCTTTTAAATTAATAATAGATAAATCAGCTTTTATTGCCTTTATAACTCAATCAAACGTATGACTGTGACTGGAACAGGAAAAAAAAATCTATGAAAGGCTGGTCCCTCCTATATTTTTGCTATGGATAGTCTTGATAATACATATATATATATATATATATATATATATAGACTATCTCAAATATTTTATAGAGCCAGAAAAGCTTACTTGTTTATATTATTTTTTTACTTTAGTAAGATGATGATGGTAATGTCATGTATGATCTTTTCCATTCTTTTGAAACATTCCTCTTTTTGACTTATCTTGAATGCCTTTCAGATGATTTTTTTTTCTGCTGGGAATTTAATATGAATGTTTTCAAGGTCAGCTAACTACACTTACCATTTAGCAAATATAAATTATGTTCCTACTATATGCCAGACACTGTTTTAGGCCTTAGATATACAAAGACAAGACAGAAGATCTCTGCCTTGTAGGAGCATATATTCTTTCAGGGGACAGACTATACTTGTGTGTATATTTAAAATTGGTATGTAGCATGTTTTCTATAGAAGATGAGGAGAAATAATTAACAGCTGGTAAAAAGAGAACAATTTGGGGCTTTACCTGGTCTGTAATGAAACTAAAGATATCTAAGATGAGGAGAGGGAGTATTCTGGGCATGGGAGAAAATCACTTCAAAGGCCCTGGTGTGTCATTTGTGAAGAGTGCTATGCTGTTAACTCTGGGGGGAAAAAAGTATGCCCAGCACTCTCCAAATTAATCTGCATGATTATATTTTTTTTCCCATCACTTTCATAAGTCTAAACCAGTGGTGTCTAATTCTAATAGAAATGGGGACTATATGTAAGGCTCCCTGAAGGCTATACTTAGAGAACCACATATTAGCATTGTTTACATTTTATTTTATTTTTATTTATTTTGTTAAATATTTCCCAATTACCTTTTTTTAAAAAAAAAAACAAAACAACAAAACTCTGGGGGCAGCTGGGTAGCTCAGTGGATTGAGAGTCAGGCCTAGAGACAGGAGGTCCTAGGTTCAAATCTGGCCTCAGATACTTCCCAGCTGTGTGACCCTGGGCAAGTCACTTGACCCCCATTGTCCACCCTTACCACTCTTCCACCTAGGAGCCAATACACAGAGGTTAAGGGTTAAAAAAAAAAAGATTAAAAAAAGAAAACTCTCACATTCTGTCTTAGAATGGATACTGCGCATCAGTTCTGAGGCAGAAGAGCTGGAAGGACTAGGCAAACAGAATTAAGTGAGATGGGAAGTGAGCAAGAATAGATTTGAATCCAGGTCCTCCTATCACCAGGCTTGATGCTCTATCCATTGTGTTACCTAGCTGACCTTCAGTTTGCCTTTTAGGCTACACTTGAAAGTATCATTGGGCCACAGAGGAAATGTCTAGAGTGTCTGACACCTCTGGTCTAGACAAACCAAACCTTGATTGGTAGCACTGGCTGATGTCTAAAAGCATAATGTTTATGCTGAAAATTTAACAATCAGCTTCTACCAATACTGGTGAGGGATAGTAAGTCCCATTTGACTGGACTGAAGAATACATGAAAAAGTGGAATTATATATAATAAAACTGGAAAGATTGGTTAGAGGCATATTGTGAAAAGTTTTAAATGCTAAATAAAGGGAATTTATATTTGATCCAAGATGTGATAAGGAGTCAGGTCCCTGGAGTTCAAGTGGGAGAACAGAATGATCAAACCTATATTTTAATTAAAAAAAATTTTTAAACCCTTACTTAACATCTTAGAATTAATATTGTGTATTGGTTCTGAGGCAGAAGAGTGTTTTGTAAAAGCTAGGCAATGGGGGTTAAGTGACTTGCCAAAGATCCCATAGCCAGGAAGTGTCAGATCAGATTTGAACCCAGGACCTCCCCTCTCTAGGCCTGGTTCTCTGTCTACTGAGCCTCCTAACTCCCTAAATGGATTTTAAGAAAAAATCATTGTGTGGAAGATCAGTGGGAGTGGAGTAGGCCTGAAGACTTGCTCTGTCAACTTTTTTTTTTTTTACCATGGTAGAGACACCAAATAGGACATTATTATGATGATATAAAGTGCATTTAAATTAATACATATTATTCTATATCGACAGTATGTGTTGTTCAACGTCACCCTAATGATAAATTATAATCATGTCCTTTCTACCTTTGCAGTCTTTCTACATTTATATCCCTCAGTGTCCTTTTTAATCCTGCTACATGGGCCTAGTTGAAGTTCCTTGAACAGGACAGTCCATCTTTTGCCTCTGTACCTTTGTACTGGTTGTCCCCCAAGCCTGACATGCTTGGCCCCTACACTGTAGCTTCTTAGTTTTCCTCGATTCCTGCCAGATTCAGTTCAAATCCCATCTTCTGCAGAAGATTTTTTTTTAGCTGCTAGTGTGTTCATTTCTCAGCTTGCCTGTATATACCTGCTTATTTATTTATTTATGCCCACATTAGTCTATAAACTAGAGAGCAGAGACTCTTTTTACATTTCTTTTTTTCCCTAGTAAAAATAGCACAGTGGGCAGTTTGAGGAGCCAAGATGGTGGATTAGAGGCAAACTAGCCAAACTCTCCCAACAATCCCCTCCAAAAAACTTTAAACTAAAAACTTAAATAAAAATTTGGAGTGGCAGATCCAACAAAAGGTCAGGGTGAGACATTTTCTGGCCTAAGAAGACTTAGGAGGTTGGCAGGAAAAGTTTATGACACAAGGTGGAGGGCTGTCCAGAACACAGCAAAGGTTAGAAGCAAAATAGACTTTTGAGGAGTGACAAGATAAAAAGAGAGAGAAGAAACAGAAGAAAATACACAGTAATCATAATGTGAATGGTATGAACTCACCCAAAAAACAGAAGTAAGCTAGAATCAAACACTACGTTGTTTACGAGAGACATATTTGAAACAGGAAAACTCACACAGAATTAAAGGGCTGGAGCAGAATCTAATATATTTCAGCTAAACTTAAAAAGGGCAGGGATAGTAATCATGAACTTACAAAACAAAAACAAAAAAAATTAAAATGATCAGAGAAACTACATTTTGCTTAGATGTACCATTGACAATGAAGTGATATTAAAATATTTTACAGCAATTTTCTCTGATGAAGGCCTCATTTCTCAAACATATACTGAGTATAGAACTGAGTAAAATTTGTACAAATGAGCCATTCTTTAACTGATAAATGGAAAAAGGATAAAAACAGGTCTTTTTCAGAAGAAGAAAATGAAGCTATAGTCAGTTGAAAAACATTCTAAATCACTTGTTTACAGAAGGGCAAATTGAAACAACTCTGAGCTGCCATCTTATACCTACCTGAAATGACTAATGCTAGAGGGGATGAGGAAAGAATAGGTAAACTAATGAACTGTTTTTGGAGTAGTGAACTAGTCCCAACCACTCTGGAGAACAATGTGGAACTAATCCCAAAAGGCTATGAAACTGTGCATCCTTTTTGACCCAGCAATACCATTATTTAACTTATATCCTAAAGAGATCAAAGGAAAAGGAAAAGGATCTCCATGTACAAAATTATTTATAGCAGCTGTTGTCAAAATAATTGGAAATCAAGGGGAATCTCACCAACTGGGGAATGGTTAAACAAGTTATTATATATGTTTATGATGAAATACTATTGTACTGCAGGAATGATGAAGGGAATAGTTTTAGAAAAACAACGTTAAGACCTATATGAATGGATGCAAAGTGAAGTGAGAAGAACCAAGAGATAATTGTGCATAGTAAATGCATTGTTTTAATGATGATTAACTATGAAAGACTGGGCTACCCTGATCAATACAATGATCCAAGACAATCCCAAAGGACTCGGACTCATGATGAAAAAAATGCCACCTGTGAGGCTTGTGAGCTACTGTAGGAGGAATAGCACCCACAGGGTTACCTCTAAAAGCCTGAAAACCACCTTCAGGAGACCTAATTTTCCAGTGGAAGTGTCAAGTTGGAAGAATAATAATCTAAGGAAATGGAACAATAAAAACACATTACTGCAATTTTAAAAATTGCCAAGTTTATTATAAATCTTAGCATTTCCTAAATAACCTATATTTTTCTCAACAAAGAGGAAAAATTCTTTCTCAGTCAGGAATCTAAAAGGACAAAGACAAGACTTTCTTTTAGTGTCATAACTAGGAAAATGAATCAAGACTCTTTCAGGAACAATAGAGAAAGGATATTTCTGAGTCTGTACCCTACTCTGCTTGAGATTAAGGATTGGATAAGTTGCTTGTAGAAGATCCAAGACATCTGATACCATTATAACCCATTCTCTTATCTAAAACCCTAAAACTGATTCTACATTCAACCCAGATCACTATTGACTGTCTCTGAGGACAAGAGCTGGCAGAACAGTGTCAATCAGAAAGGAAGCAGGAACTATAAGAATAAGGTCCAGTCCTTTGTAGTTAGTACCTAAGATCAACTTAATAAAATTTCTATAAAATATAACTTGACTCCATTTGTTTGTTATTGTATTTCCTCTTTATCTTCTCCTTTAAAGCATAGTAGTAAACCCTTAAAAGAAGGGGAAAAATGTAAAGAGACTTTATGCTATTTGTTTTCAGGGAAGGTAAAGGAGGAACTGATAAGCTGCATCTTTTCCCTCAGGTAGGGTGTCTGGAATCCAGTGAAGAAAAGAAGGAAGGTTTTCAGTGAGCCATATCTTAGGAGTTTGATGGTGGATGAAAAAAAAAAATGGTGTCATTAAAGTATAATAGACTCTCAGAGTCATGGGTGGTAAATTCATGTTTATACAAACTAATATGTGCCACTGTAGTTTATTTAAATAAAATGTGCTATGAAGAGCTATGTCTGTGAGGATATTATATCAGATTGTTTAATGTGCTATGTTTAACATCAGTAAAATATTTATAGCAAATATCCAAATCATTACTATATTTGGTAATCCATTCCCTGGGTAAAATATGCTTTCGAATGGATTTATTAGTCAACTCATAATTATTTAGTTTATCAAATGCTTTCAGATCTGTTTCTTTAAGTTTTTGTGAGTGCCAGCCCCATTAGCAGGTTTCAAACACTGTATTTATTCAACAGGAAATCATGTGATGAAAATGACTTTAATTGCCCAATTTGCTTATTATTGCTAATAATTATGAGCTTAAACCAGTTTGAATTTTGCCTTTTAAATGACCGACTCAGTTAACCATTGTTTTTTTTTTTTTTTTTTTTACTAGATGCTGCTAAATATCTGATTTGTTGGAATTTCTCTCTTCTTCTTTGGTCTAAGGAAGTGAAAGGAAAATTTGAACACAGTGAACTATGTCTTATATAAGTTATAGATCACTTTTCCATTTTTCTGAAATAACAGTATGCATATGCATACCAGTATGTATATATTATTATTAGATCAAATATTATACTGGGAAATTTCTGTTTGCTAGGTGGTACAGTAGATGGAATACTGGGCTTGGAGTCAGGAAAACTTGTTTTCCTGAGTTCAAACCTGACCTTAGATATTAGCTGTGTGATTCTGGCAAAGTCACTTAAACTTGTTTGCCTTAGTTTCCTCATCTGTAAAATGAGTTGGATAAGGATAGGGCCAACCACTCCAGTATCTTTTCCAAGAAAACCCCAAGTGGGTCACAAAGAGTTGGACACAATTGAAAAAATGACTAAACAACAACATGATGGGTAAAAAAAAAAAGCACTATTCATTATAGTGAAGATTACCTCTCCCCCTTCTGAGAAAATTTTAATTTAGATTTTATCCAAGTTTTATGTGTGACTTTTAAAGGTTGACTGGGGAAGTTATACTGTATCAATAAATGAAAGTTTATTCTTCATGATGGATCTTCAGTTAAAATTCATCTCAGTGTCTGATTCTGTGGTTTTAAACCTTCTTCACATCTCACAAAAGTTTTTTCTTGGTTTCGATAAAGCTGTACATCATCCATATTTTGAGAACAAAATTTCATTCTAAACAGAAAACAAAATAAACAAAGGGTTAACTTTTGGATGCAGTTTATTACCATGTTCTGTTTGATATTCAGAAATAATGTTTGCAAATATTTTTGTAACTTGAAGGAAAAAATGGAACCCAAGTGAGTAAAAGCAACCTCTCTGACGATTTTCCTGTTATTTCCACTCTATTTCTACTTTGTTCATTTGGAGTCACGAAGGAAAAACTCTAAGCCCTTTTGACATGATAGCCCTTCAGTATGTAAGGACAGCTCTCATGTTCCCTTTAAATCTTTCCTTAAGGCTAAAGTATCCTTACATTTGTCAACTACTCTTCATGTGACATGGTTTCTAAGACCTTTTACCATTCTTGTCACTTTTCTTTAGATGTACTCAAGTTTGTCAATTTTAGCATAGAGTTCCATCGAGCAAGAAATTCTTACCTCTCTTATAATCTGTATGTCCCTTATGGAGCACAATGCTAAGCACATGGTTGGTACTCAATCAAAAATTGATTGTGAGTCCTCCAGGGTCATTTTACCCTGTGGTCTATGGGGCTCAGTGAAGACCGTGTTTACCAAATCTAAAGCTAAATGTTAAAACCACCAGAGTGTATGAAACAGACTTGGAGTATGATGGGAGAGAGAAATTGAGTGCCTTAGTTATTATATGTCAGTTGAATTGCCTATAAGAAATGGTACTGGAATAGAAATGGAACCATCTTTTAACTTGGGGTACTCTAGAAGTAGCATCCACTATAGATAGGATTCTTGGCATCAGGAATATCTGAGTTCAAGTCCTATCTTGACACATACTGACTATAGGAACCTAGGCAAGTCCATTAACCTTTCAGTTCCCCAGGCAACCTCCGGGATTAAAAAATTGCAGACAGAGTGCCAGTTTGCATAAGAGGTAAAAGAAATTTCTTCTGAGACCTCCTTAAGGTGGAAGGAACCTTAGAGAACATTTAATCCAACTCTCCCATTTTATAAATAGACACATATTTAGTGACTTGCCCAGAGTCACAGAGTTGACTGATGTGAGATTCAAATCTAGGCTTTCTAGGCTCCAAGTCCAGTGCTCTGTCCATTAAGCCAGTCTACTTCTTTCTCTTGTACATCCCACATATCTAATTAATTGCCACATCCTAATAATATTCTTCAGGATATCTTACTTTAATTCATACTTATAAAATATTTTCTAGTTTGAACATTTCCCATTTTTCTTTCCCCTCAGAAAACCCCAAATGAAAAAAGTTCATGGGGAATATATTTTCTTTCAACTTTTAAGATAAAAATTTGTGGACATGTATATCACATCATGCTTTCCCCCACAAGATGAAAGCTATTTTGAGATTGAATAATAAAATCATCTTTCAATGTGTTAAATTGCTTTCAAAAGCAAAACAAGAGGTTAGCATTGTAACCATCCATCCACCTACTTTTTCTGTGTTTCTCCTGCTTTGACTCTGATCTGCTTTATCATAAACTGTGGATTTTGTGGTTCAGTGGCCCAGGGAATTATTGTGTGGAAGGTGTCCCACACATTCGCCCACATTGCAGTCTTTTTCCATGTGAAGTTGATCATTGTCAGCTCTCCAATATCCAAATCCAGTGTGATGAGTAAAGAGTAGGTTTTATTGCCTTTGATTTCCTCAACCCTGCAGGTATATAAAAGAAAGTCAGGTATAATCAAGTTATTTGTAAGCAATGTGAGCTCTCTAGAAATTTTTATTTTTTTATGTTTTACTATCTGACAAGTGCTGCCATTTTATAGCTCTCATTTTGCAAGGCAAGAAATCCCAAGGCTATTTCCTTTGAGGTTCTATGCCTGCAGATGGACATGGTCAGAATAGCTTAGCTTCCCATTGGAGCGGTTAACTGAGTGCAAGAGAATGCAACACACTTTTCTACTCTATGCCTTTTTATAATGAAATGGTCTGTTTCCTACCATCTTCCCTTTTTCTTTCTCTTTCGATCTTATGCTGTCTAACAGTTGGGGGATGGAGGTAAGAGGATGTATTTTGTCTTTTTGTTTTTTGTTTTTTTTTTTGGCCGCGACCTATTATTTCACTGGGGGGAAAGACCCCTTTCTGTAGAAACCCCTTTCTCTAATACATGCCAACATTTATAATGTGATGTAATATAATATATAATTAATATAATTTAATTTATAGCTTAGAGTTATCTAGGGGACATTGCACAATTAAGATATTTGCCCAGGAATATCATAATATTTTATGAATTATTTCTAGCCTAATACTTACAAGGAATGTTACTAATCCTGGTGCCTCTCATTACTATCTAGTGGAAATACATCTCATACTCACAATGTGATGGGAAGATTGTGAGTGTCCTTTTTAGTCCCAATTAGAGTCATGGTGAAGGTTGGTTCTATGGGTTCCTCAGTTTCTTTGACAAATTGGATCTTGAATTGGTAATGGTAAACTAGGAAGAAAAGAATTCTCTGGTGAGCAATGCACTGGTGGCAGGTGGTATTCTAACAAATGAATGTAAGATTTATCTAAGTAGCCCCTTCATTTCTGAAGAGAAGCATGAAAGAAGGTAGAACAGCACAGTATGATGGAAAGTATGCATTCTCAAGAGTCAGAGAACTGGGGTTCTCATTTTCCCTTTGATGCTTTCCACTAGTGTGATGTTGAACAAGTTAGGCATTTCAATCTCTGGGCCTCAGTTTTCTTTTATGTAAAACTAATTTGTAAAAGTCTAATATCCTCTGAGGTTCCCTCTAGTTCTAGACCTATGATACCAAGAAGACCCTTTTCCAGTAGAGATCATATACAATTTTAAAAGGTAAGAGGGAAGCCATGAAATATTTGCTTGTAGGCTATAAGTAAGACTTGTTAACCTTCCTTCTCCATCTCAACACCCTTCCTAAACCAGTCAGCTCACTGTGATGCCACCTGGGGTAAGGAATCTTGGTCCTGATTTAAGGTTCTGATTCCAGAGTTTTTCAGAGGTTCCTGTCTATTTCAGTCATTAAGATGGAGTTAAGTGATGTTGGATCTATTTGGAATTAGGGCTATTCTTTACCTCATATTTATCAACTCTTAGAAATTTAAAAACTTGAAATCTCATAGGCATTCCAAACTACATTATGTCCAAAATAAAACTCATTATCTTTTCCCCAAAACTAATCCCTCTTCCAAATTTCCCTATTATCAATATCTTCCTAGGAACCTACAATTGAATCTTTGGTGTCAAGTTCAACTCTTCATTCTTCCCCAAAACAGATGCAATTAGTGGTCATATCTTGTTTCTATTTCAAAAATATTTCACAAATCTGTTTACTCACACAGGCACTATTCTAGTTCAGGCCTTCATTACCTCTTGTTTGGATTATAGTAATAATAGCTTCCTAATAGGTCCCCCTGTCTCAAATCTCTCTTTTGTAAGTCCATCCTACACATAACTGCCGAGATGATTTTTCTAAAACATGAGTCTAACCACGTTACTGACCTACTCAACAAATTCCAATGGCTCCCTCTTACCTCCAGGAGCAAATATAAAATCTTCTTTTTAGCATTTAATATCCTTAATGACCTGGCCCCAACATGCTTTTCTAGCCTTATTTTTATATTATTCTTTTTTCTGAACTCTATAGTCCAGCCCCATATTAGCATTTCTACTGTTCCTCAGTAAGAGATTCAATCTGTCTCCCATCCCTAAACTTTCCTCTTGGCTGGTCCTTATGCATAAAATATGCTTTTTTATCCATCTCTAGCTCTTAGACTTCTAGTTGCCTTCAAAACTAAGCTCATATGAAGGGATTAAACTAGATGACCAATGAAGTGTCTTCCAGCTCTATATTCATGATCCTATGTCTGATTATAGAATCATTATCACTGGCACCCCCTCTCAGTTGGTGGAACCGTGTATTACATGGATGTTTTTAGTAGAGTCTTTGTGATGATGTAGACTCACTCAGTCTACACTAAAATGACAAAATTGATAAAAGACTAGCAGAATAGTGCCAGGAGAAGTTGATAGCAAATGGACAATGTCAGATACACAGCTCATTTCTGGGCAGCTGCAGAAGACCCACATTTTGGGAGCAGATCAGAATTTGGGAACTTGTCTCCCAAGGTGGAGTGTGCTCATACCTAAAGCACACCCTTTCCCATCTGGAAGCATAGTGCAGCAACAAGAGTGTTCTAGTTAAAAAATAACCCAGCTCTCCTCTGACCCACTAGAGACCATAGTAGAGTGGCATCTCTGGGAGATAAAATACTGGGGAAGCTCCAGTTTAAGTTCATTCTATTACAACCCCCCCCCCCTTTTTAGTCCAGTAGTCTTTTCTTTACTGGTTGAGTAGAGTTCTAAGGTGGGTCAGTGTTCGTGCATCTGTTTAGGACTGGACATTTTAGAGAGTTGTCTTTGATACAGTTGCTGATGAAAGTTGACCCAAGTGGTGGCAAAAAATTGGAAAATATGGGGTGTCCCTCAATTGGAGAATGGATGAACAAATTGTGGTGTCTGATGGTGATGGAGTACTGTTGTGCTAAAAGGAATGATGAACTGGAGGATTTCTATGTGAACTGGAAAGACCTCCAGGAACTGATGCAGAGTGAAAGGAGCAGAACCAGGAGAACATTCTACACAGAGATGGATACATTATGGCACAATCAAATGTAATAGACTTTTCTACTAGCAGCAATGCAATGACCCACGATAATCCAGAGGAATTTATGAGAAAGAATGCTATCCACATCCAGAGAAAGAACTGTGGGAGTAGAAATGCAGAAGAAGAACATATGATCGATCATGTGGTTCAATGGGGATATGATTAGGGTTTTGGCATTAAAAGATGACTTTACTGCAGATAGAATAACATGGAAATAGGTTTTGAACATTGAAACATGTATATCCCAGTGGAAATGTTTGTCGCTCCAAGAGGGAGTGAGGGAAGAAGGGTGGGAAAGAACATGAATCATGTAAACATGGAAAAATGATAAATAAATTAATTTAAAAAAGAAAGAAAGAAAAGTTAAACCAACTTGATCCATAGATCTATGTCTGAGAGGATGTTTTGACTCCTCATCTTGGGGCTGGGAGTTTGGCTGAACCTCTTGAAGGTTACAAATGATTACTTTAATGATGTAATCTGGGCACAGCCGGGCATGTCCAGTTTGCCTAACATGGAAGTGCTCTTGAGTGGCCTTTGGGACATGACTTGAAATGGCTTTTTGGACTTGGAACTAGAGCAGTTCTCCATAGGAATGGAATAAAGCTATGAACCTTCCCAGAGATGGAGGTGGTACAAGGCATGAGAAAAAGTAGTATACCTCTCCTATGCTGGGGGAAAAAATTTATATATTTGCCATTATACTTTCTGAAGTAAATATTTCTATGTAAAAAGCTAATTTGACTATTAATTGCTAATGGAATCAGAGTGCATTGGGACTGGAACCAATGGTAAGAGAGCCTAGACTCCCCAGTCCCCTGAAGTATTTGAGAGAATCTCTGGGAGAGGGGTGAAATGGAACAACCCTGGCCTCAAGGCAGGAAGAGCCAGGGTAGCTAGTTTTACATTGAAAACCAAATGGACTTTTTTCAGTCTTCATTTTATAGCTGCATTTGACATTATGGAACCATTTCAAAATTCTCATTTCCTTTGGTTTCTAAGACACCATCCTAACTATTTCTTATCACTGATTGCTCCTTTGTCATTCCTTTCATTGGCTTCCCTTCCTTCTCCCACTTCCTAATTATGGGTATACCTCAGGGGTCAATCCTTGATTCATCATTTTTATGAAGCTGCTAGGAGGCACAGTAAATAGAGCACTATACTCGGAGTTAGGAAGATGACAATCCAAATCTGGCATCATACTCTAAATAGCAGTGTGATTCTGGGCCTCATTTTCCTCATCTGTAAAAATAGGAATAGCACTTTCTTCCCAGGGTTGTTGAGAAGATAAAGTGAGATATTAAAAGCACTTTCCAAATCTTAAAGCACTATCTAAATCCTAGCTATCATTAATTAGCTAATAGTTTTATGCACATGTGTCTTCCCAATTATATAAGTATCTATTCTGTGCTGTGAAAGTAACATTATGGAGGAAAGAGCACTGAATTTGAAGTCAGAGGACTTGGGTTCAAATTCAGGCTCAGCTATTTATGAACTATGTGACCTTGTGCAAGGTATACGACTCCTCTGGACCTCAATTCCTCATTTGTAAAATGAGGGAGTTGAACTTTTGTTATGATTGTATCAGACTCTTTGTGACCCCATTTTGGGGTTGTTGTTGTGGTGTTTAGTTTTTTTTTTTTTTTTCTGCAAAGATACTGGAGTGGTTTGCCATTTCCTTCTCTGGCCATTTTTACAGATGATGAAACTGAGGCAAACAGGATTAACTGACTTGCCCAGGGTCACACAGCTAGTGTCTAAAGCCAGATTTGAACTAATGGAAAAATAAGTCTTCTTGATTCCAAGCCTGGTGCTCTATCCACTGCACCACATAGCTACTTAGTACTAGGCTAAGTGGCCTCTGAGATCCCTTCTAGTTCTAAATCTATGATTCTATGATTCCTTGAAAAGAAGAATCATTTCTTAAACTACCTATTACTCAATCAACTCAGTAATTTGTTAAGCATTTACTATGTACCAGGCACTGTGCTAAGTGTTAGAGATGAAAGAAAAAAAATCTCTGCTCTAAAGGAGTTTACATTTTAATGGGGGAGAAAATGTGTCCATGGAGAAGTATGTACAAGTTACAATATGAAAGCAGATATTAGTATTTTTTCTGTATTTCCCAGGGTATAGCATCAGATACATAACAGGAGATCAACAAGTATCCGTTGGCTGAATGATAAGTTATTAATGTGGAGAGGTCACGTCTTTATCAACCATAGTTATTCTACTTATAAACAGTGAGGTGGCAGAAGCAGCTTCTTTGTTTCCAAAGGACAAAATGTATTTAGAAGAACAGTAACTAAACAGTAAATGTTTCTGTTTTCAATCCTGGAAGCTTGAATATTGGCCCGAGTGCGTACTAAAAGTGGCTTCCTCTAGTAATATCCCAGAGTCCTCTGCAGTAAAAGTGTTTTATAATTCTAACCAAGTGAAAATATATTCTTCTGCAACCTTGCTGTAACATCTTCTGCCCACTGAATGTCTGGTTTCTAAGCGTGGATAAATGTTTAATGCTGCTGCTTGGGAGATGTTTTTCTTCCTTTCTTCTACAACAGCAAGCCCAATGAGATCGAATGAAAGCCAAACAATGACTATTCCCAAAGAGGAACTTTTTTTGCTTGAGTGGTGGTGGTGGGGAGGGAGGGAGAGACAGGTGGTCAAAGGTACCAGAATTAAATTACTCCTACAGTTTTGTGGAAAAGAAAGAATGTAAATTTATATGTAAAGTGTTTAAATAAATAATCTAAAGAAATGCAGGCATATCTTATAAGGTACAAAATTTAAAAAAATATGTGCATAATGATTTTTTGTTAGGTTAAGTCCCATTTTAATTGGAAAAGGTACCTCACTTTATTTCTTTAAAACTCTTCTGTCTTAGAATCAGTACTATGTGTTAATTTCAAGGCAGAAGAGCAGTAAAGGCTAGGCAATGGGGGTTAAATGACTTGCCCAGGGTGACACAGCTAGAAAGTGTCTGATCCAGATTTGAACCCAGGACTTCCCTTCTCTGGGCCTGGCTCTCAATCCACTGAGCTACCCAGCTGTACCCGGTATCTCACTCTTTAGAGAAACCCAGAAATGAATCCTTTTATGTATGAAAATCTTTTACAATGAGAATGAGCTATTTTGTAAATTCAATTTTATATATATATATTTTTTCCCTTCTTGTTAGTGAATTATACCTGTGGTCAGTGAATTTTTTTCCTCTAAAGAGGTTATCTAAAAGAATAAGAAAAATCATGTCTGTGTGACCTTTGTCATCCCTTTGCCTCATGTTACATCTAGAGAACTTTAAAAAAATATCAGGATACATGCTTTTTATTTTATCCTAGGAATGAGAACATGATATCCTTCTCAGTTCTAGAGAGGTTATTTTGGGTCCTAAAAATGGGAAACATAAAATGGTCCATCAAACGTGGATGAAACAAAGCAGACTTTGTCTGAAGCATAGAAGTTAAACTGCTTAAGATTTGGTTCATTGGGGAATCGTACAGAAGCATAGGAGGCCCTACACAGGCAATTGTACCCTTATGCCCGTTTGAAGGGAGGGGAAGGTGACAAAAAAGATCAAGTAATTATTTAGAAGGCAGCCAAATGTTCTCACTAGGTTCTGGAATTTATGAAAAGAAAATATTTCGTGTCCCTTAGTGTTTCCTCACCTCTGGCTATCTCTCTGAGAGTGACTCAGAATCATCAGATAGGGGATTTAGGTTTTGATAAAACTCTCTTTCAGACATTAAAAGGGATCTTTGTTCAGCATATTGAATTCCTCTCATGAAAATGGCAGACGAGAGATCTCATTCCTTGCCTGGAGCTGGCATTTTCTTGAAATAAAGGAGACTCATTCCTGGAACTTAAATGCCTCTGGCCACAATGTGAAATTTTAGATCATGGGAATGAGAGAACCGTGGATTGTGGTGACCAAGGCGTTTCCAGATATTCCACTCTGGGCAGACGTCAAATGGGGCTCTAGTCAGAACTCGGAATGAAAACCAACTTGTGTTCAGGTAATCTGTGGGTGGTGACCCAAGATGGAATTAATTTGAAACAGGTTTCTATGAAGAGGAAACTAGAGGAGTTACAGGCAGGAAAGTACTTAAAAAACAAAACCTGCATGATCCAATTGACAGTAACAGTTCACTTACTTGGCATTCAAATGCCGTGAGACCGTGTAACTATAAGCTATGTCTAGAGAAAAGGAAAGCTGTAGTCTGTCTATGTACAGAGACTAAGGGGCATCCAGGCGGTAAAATGGATAGAGCACTAGGGCTGGAGTCAGGAAGTCTCACCTTCCTGAGTTCAAATCTGACCTCAGACACTTACTAGCTGTGTGACCCACCAGGCAAGCCATTCAACCTTGTTTGCTTCAGTTTCCTCATCTATAAAATGAGCTGGAGAAGGAAATGGCAAATCATTCCAACGTCTTTGCCAAGAAAACCCCACATGGGGTCATGTAGAGTCAGACCCAATAGAAAATGACTGAATAACGACAATAAAGACTAAGGGAAGATACAGTGAATCTAAGGGAATGATATGGGGATTGGCATTTTCCTGCTGGCTCTTTAGTGACTGCTGGCCACACTGGTTTCTTGTCTTTTTCAGGCTTAAGGTAATAGCAGCCCTCTGCTATTATCCACAGAGCACAAAGGGACTTTCTTCAGAGCTCTCAAGCCAGGGATGACCACAAATATGACCTTGAAGCCTCATTTTACAAGAATCATATCATCTACAAAGTTCACGGAGTTTACATTGGTTCCATAAATTTCTCCAGTGTCATTGAACAAAATTGCTCCCTTGAGTCTCCAGACATTTTTAGATCAGCCCTCGAGTCTTTTCTGGGTCCTAAATAAGCTTTTTCTAAGATCAGAATTTCATTATTTTTATGGGGAACAGGCAGTAACAAAAATGGGTTTAGTTCCCCTATTAGAGGGTGCAGTGGAAAGAACTTTAAATTTGGAATCTGGGGACTTGAATTCAGATCTCAGTTTAGCTATTTACTAGCTGTGTGACCTGGGGCAAGTTATTTAACCTCACTGTCCCTCAGTTTTGTTATCTGTTAGAAGAGGAATTGGATTAGATTGAGATCCCTCTGAAATTCTTTCCAACTCTGCCTCTGTAATCCTATTAAATATCTTTGACCATGGGAGGCACTATGCTTTTTTCCCCCCCAGTATCTCTTTACTTTCTCTAAACAGCTCCAAAGAGATTTTCCTCAAGGGACCCAGAAGGCCTTCTTCTTTTTAAAACCCTAATGTTCGGTCTTAGAATTAATACTATGTATTGGTTCTAAGGCAGAAGAGTAGTAAAGGCCAGATGATGGGGATTAAGTGACTTGCCCAGGGTCACATGGCTAGGAAGTGTCTGAGGTCAAATTTGAACCCAGGACCCCCTGTCTTCAGGTGTGGCTCTCAATCCATTGAGCCACCTAGCTGTCATGGCCTTGATTTTTTTTTTAATTAAAAAAAATGTATTTTTATTGTCATGCAAAATATAGTTCCATATTGGTCATTGTTGTAAGAACAAACTCATACATAGCTAAAACCAAAAATACAATGATGTGAAAGACAGCTCCAATAGTTTTTTCCTTTGGAGGTGGATGGCATTCCTTCAGGATTGTCCCAGATCATTGTACTGCTGAGAATAGCCAAGTTTTCATAGATGATCATTGTATAATATTACTGTTACTGTGTACAATGTTCCCCCAGTTCTGCTTATGAGTTCATGCAGATCTTTCCAGCTTTTCTGAAATCATCATGCTTATCATTTCTGATAGCATCATAGCATTCTATCATCATCATATGTCACGATTTGTTTGACCATTTCCCCAATTGATGGACATTCTCTCAATTTCCAATTCTTTGCCACTACCAAAAGAGCTGCTCTAAATATTTTTGTACAAGTAGGTCATTTCCTCTTTTTTATTAATTCTTTGGGATACAGACCCAGTGGTGGTATTACTAAATCAAAGATTATGAAGCATAGTTTGGGCATAGTTCCAAATTTCTCTCCAGAATGGTTGGACCAGTTCACAACTCCACCAACAATGTATTAGTGTCCCAATCTTGCCACATCCTCTCCAACATTTACTATCTTCCTTTACTGCCATATTGACCAATCTGATAGGTGTGAGGTGGTGCCTCAGTGTTGTTTTACTTTGCATTTCTTTAATCAAGAGTGATTTAGAACATTTTTTCATATGATTATTGATGACTTTGATTTTTTCATCTGAAAATTGCTTGTTCATATCCTTTGACCGTCTGTCAATTGTGGAATATGGGATTGTATTTTTAAAAGACACTTAGAGCTGTTCAAAAGCAAACTGAGTTGCATCAGGAGAAAATGGGAAAGAATTCTAGATATGGATTCAAGAAGAATGGGTTCAAATACCACCCCTTTGTGCTTAATATTTATGTGACTATGGATAATTCACTTAACTCCTTTTGTACTTTAATTTTCTCATTCTGCAAAATGTGAATAATACCATCTGCCAGTCTAAATATGAGATTCAAGTGGAATATTGTAGATAAAGTATTTTAGAGACTTTAAAATACTCTCTAAATGTCTCTGAAAGTCTTGGAGCAGAGGTTGCATAGCCACCTGTCAATGATAATATGAGGAGGATCTCTTTTCAGGTGTAGGTTGAGCCAGACAATTAGGTCCCTTCCAACCCTAAAGTTCTGTGATACTAGGATTACCTGCAGGGTAGATTGACAGTAACATATATAATGGATAAAATAACCCTAGTCCTAAATGTGTTGGGAGAACTGTTAGGACAATGTGACTACTTCATATCCAGAACCATCTACCCCTTGTATGAAAACATCTAAAAAGTTAAAAGCACTTAACTTGCATACTCTCTTAAAAGCATCCAAATGCAATCCATTTCAAGCAGCTATTACCCTGAACATAATCTTGAGCATTTGCAAAAGTTCTTACCAAGATGGTGGAAACAGAAATGGGCAGTAACTGACTAACTTGCTTCCTTTCATTTAAATATTGATCTTCCCAGTTCTTTATTGTTGTTGTTTTTTTCTCCTGTCTGTTCCTCCTGTTTACAGTGACCCAAGCATGGGGCATCCAGATGAAGAAAAGAATTTCTTTGATTTTCTTTGACAATTTTCCTTCATTGGAATAGTGGAATGGGAGTAGTACCAATCATTATTTGTGAAACTATCATTTGGAGACAGTTCTATCTTGACTAACCAAATTGTGCATTAAGGTATATGTGAGAACTTGATGACCTTGCTTGATATTGATTTTTTTGGTCTGTGTGTATAGTTGGGTTACTAAGAATGTAGAGATTATCATCAAAGCAACAAAACCGAGCAGAATTCTGCTATCTTGGTGTCACAGTTGAGGAGATTAGAATTATCCTGCTTTAGGTAAAAGGCTAAATTTTACAGATTATGGACTTTAACAATCAGGTGTTTCCACATGTTTAAACCTTTAGTCATAGCACAAGTTGATGTGACTGTTTTCTACACTGAGAGTCATATTGGCCATTACCCTTCACAAAATCTCAGATCCTTAGAGCTAGAAAGAAATTGAAAAGACCAACCCGTCTGACCACTACCTGAAATCAGTTCAAGTCAATGAGCATATATTAAACATTATTCTATGTATCAGGCATCATGCTTAATTCTGGGGATATAAAGACTCCCCCACAATGACTGTTTTCTCAAGGAGTTCATGGCATCATAGGTGAGACATTATGTAAATAACTACATACAAATGAGATACAAACAGAATAAATAAGAGATAATCTTTGTGGAAGGCACTTAGATAAAGGAAAATCAGGAAAGGCTTCTTGTAGAAGAGGGACTTTAGTTATGACATGGAGGAGGCCAGGGAAGCCAGGAGGTAGAAAAATAATCCCCTCTATAATATTCCTGAAAAGTGACTATTTAACCTTTGCTTAAGAACTCAGGTGAAGGGAACCCTATCCATCCTACTTTTGAATAGCTTTAATTGTTAGGAGCTTTCTATTTGTCAGTCTATAAATTAAGAAAGCATCTACTACATGCAAGGAACTGTGCTAAAGTGAGTGGGAGATGAAAAAAAAAAAAGGTCAAACAACAACAAAAACAACCTAAAAACAAACCAGTCCTTGCTTTCAAGGAGCTCAGAATCTAAAAGGGGAGATAAAGGGGCAAGTCACCTAATCCCCATTGCCTAGCTTACCTCTTCTGCCTTGGAACCAATACTTAGAACCAATACTATTTGATTCTAAGATGGAAGGTAAGGGTTTAAAAAAAAAAAGACACTTAAGGGGGCAGCTAGGTGGTTCAGAATCTAAAAGGGGAAACATTCATTCTAAATCTAGCTCTTTGTAACTTCTAGCTATTAACCCAGATTCTATTCTCTGAGACCAAACAGAGTACGTTTACTTCTTCAATATGATAGCTCTTCAAATACATGAAGACACATGTCATGGTTCCCCCAAATATTCTTTTTTCTAGGCTTCAAACAATTATTTTATTGCCTGAATGAATTGAGACTCTTCGTTATGCTGTCTTTCTCTGGATACTCTCCCAAGTGTCAATATTTTTTCTCAAATGTAGTACTCAAAGCTAAACCCAATGCTCCATGTATATGATCTGATCAGCATAACTATAATGAGGTTCTTACTTCCTTATTCTTTTTTGGTTATGCTTTGTTTAAGGTGGGCTAAGATGGCCTTACCTTGTTGGCTACCATAGTGTGCAGCTGACTCGTAGTATATTTGCAATCCACAAAACTCCTCAGAACTTTTCAAGAGAAAATGCTGTCTATTGATACCCCTCCCTTTTGTACTAGAGAACTTGGTTCAGTCTTACAAACAGCCATTTAGAAATCAAACTAAGAAGATTAATGGGTTTCATTTCAGAAAGACAAAGGCAGAGAAAGGAAAGATTTTATGAAGCTCCAAGTTTGGAAAGGACAGAGATGGAAGGCACCCCTGCCTAAACACCACCTGTTTCCAGAGCGCTTAATCCTAAATATGCCATTGAAGATTTCTCTATTTACCAACAGGAAGTGTATTTAACTCATAACCCTGCTGTGGATAGAGCATTCTGGTGTATGCATCTAATTTCATGCCTATGAAATTATTTTTCCTGATGTAGAAAATTCTGGTCATGCCTTAAGACACTTTGATAACTCAGTAAAAGGGAGATAATATTTCACAGTGGAAAGAGCTCTGGTCTTGGGGTCAGAAGATGTGAGTCACATCCCAGGGTTGCTACTTATTAGCGTGGTGGTATCAGTAAGTTACTTGACCTGCCTAACCTCTCTTTTCACATTTGTAAAATGAATGTAATACTACTCCAAAGCATTATGGAAAAAGTAATTTACAGCAGAAAGAAAGAAAGCAAACAAGCATTTATTAAGTGCCTACTATGTGCTAGGCACTAAACCAAACACTACAAATACTGCTTCTCACAGCAACCCTAGGAGGTAGGTACTATTATTATCCCTATTTTACAGTTGAGGAAACTGAAACAAATAGGTCATTAAGTGACTTACCCAGGGTCACACAGCTAGGAAGTATTTGAGGCTGGATTTGAAGTCAAATATTCCTGATTTTGGGCCAAGAGCTTTATCTACTATGCCGCCCAGCTGCTTCTACACATAGTGGTGCCCAGCTATAATTCCTGCTACTGGGGAGGCTAAAGCTCTTGAGCTCTGGAATTCTGAGCTGTAGGTGGCTAAGCTTTTCAGGTATACACACTAAGTTTGGCACCAATATGGTGAGATCTGAGGAGTGAGGGGTCACCAGGCTACCTAAAGAAGAATAAACAGGGTCAGGCTGGAAACAGAGGAGGCAGGTCAAAGTTTCTATCCCTATGAATAGTGGAATCAATTCATGAATGGCCACTGCACTCTTGGCCTGGGCAAGATAAGGAGACTCAGTCTCAAAAAAGAAAAAAAATATTTTGTAAAACTTCAACATATAAATTTGAGGAATTACTTTTGTCCATGTTATACAGTGTGTAACTTCATTGTTTATATTCTCCCATCCTCCAGGATGGTTTGTAAAGTACAATATTCAAAATTTTTCTGAACTAGAAGATAGGATATCCATTTTTGAACTGGACTGAAATCAACTGGGATGTTTAAAGATGGGTAATAGTTTTCATTCACCACATTTCTTCCTTGCCCTCTGATGTTTTAGTTTTAGAAGATTTCTCACTGGGATTGCAGGCTCTACCCTTGGGCACCTAGGAGGCAACTAGCAATCCTATATGTGGTATGGGTTTATTTGATTCAGGTAGGAATGTGGAAAATGTTCTTTTCTTCTTTAATTCTTCATTGTATTTGAATGAAAACAAGAGCACTCAGATGTGGAAGAAAATGCTTGAGAATTGTGTCTGGCCTAGAAATTGAGAAGGTTCTCCAAGAAGTCGGATGCTTTTGCTCACAAAGGTAAAGGAGCTCTCAAAGGACTTTGTCCCCTAATTTTAAGATGGGGGTATTTGCTGGTGGATGAGGATATACTAGTGAGCATGAAGTTAGAAAGAGTAAGAATAGCGATTGCTAAGTAGCTCAGTGGATTGAGAGCTAGATTTAGGGATGGGAAGTCCTACGTTCAAATTTGGCCTCAGACACTTCTTAGCTTTGTGACCCTGGGTAAGTCACTTATAACTCCATTGCCCAGTCCTTGCTGCTCTTCTGCCTTGGATCTAATACACAGTATTGATTCTTAGATGGAAGTTAAGAGAGGGAAAGAAAGAAAGAAAAAGAAAGGAAGGAAGGGAGGGAGGGGGGGGAAAGGAAGGGACAAAGAAAGAAAGAAAAGAAAAGAAAGAAAAAAGTAAGAATTCATTGTTGATAGCTTTTGAAAGTGATGGACAAGAATTATAAATTGGATTGGAAACCAGTGCTGAAATCTGTATGATTCAGGATTCAGGAGAAATGCCTTCTTTTCTTCCTACAAAATGCATCACAGAACCTAGTGCAGGTTCAATGCTAACTGATGATGAAGCATAGTAGGGGACCAGTGGTGTTTCTTACAAATTGTAAGTAAAAATTTCAGGAAAATAATTATAGTTAATTCAGTCTTGCCAATAGTCCCTTACACAATCACTACGGGAATAATGATTTATAAAGACAAGTAGTAAAGAATGCTAATTTTACCTATTTTGTTTCTTGAGTATCTACTTAAGGAGTAGCTGGCCTGACAAAAATTAAAATAATATTGCAAATGAAGATTCTAAATTTTCCAAACTTGTTTGCTAAGTTGATTCTGGGGCAGAAAAACATTTTTTCAAGTCTTGGGGTTTTCACAATGGAACTATGAACTCCTTCCTGTGGGTTACTCCACAAATGTAGATCAGAACCCCTACATAATTTTTTTTTATCTTCTCTGATTCTCCTCATCTCTTCTCATAAGCTTTCCACAGATGATTTCTCTAGATCTTGGGGATAAAATTTTAAACCAGGTTTTCCCATAACAGTGTGACTAGCTCAACTCCTTTTCTGGTCAGACACATTATCAGTGATCTCTTTTTCACTAATTCTTTGCACATAGTACATTGTTGGTAATGTATTATATAAACAGCCTACTTACACTCACTAGACAGCTTTCCTTTGCCCTTTGGGCCACTTGCAATTTTAATTCTCTAATTATTTTACTCCATAACTCACCCTGATATACCATTATGGGGAGAATTACTGTTAAAAATATAGATTTTAAAAATTAGTCAATCAGTATTCTTTAGTTGAGTACTGACGTTATTAAATCTAGATGTGGTGACACCATTCTTGCTGCCTATCAGAATAGGCGGATATAGAAACAAGTCTTTCCCAATTCATATCTCTCTGTTGTTCTCATTCATCCCAGTGTTTCATATGGATGTTTTTTAAGACAATTTAGTGTGCCTGGATGATATGTCAAGTTCTCTATGAGCTCATTTTCTTCTTGACTGATTTTTGCTATTTTGTGAGGTGAATTGCTTACAATCTACCATATTCCTTTCCCACATATTTTATAAATAGGTTTGTACTCCAATTTGATGGTCTTCTTGGCTGTCTTGTCTTTTCCACTGGGAAGGATATCAAAGGTCTTCTGGCTAAATTAGTACTAAGGCTTTCAGCTACCTGGCTATAGTATTCATTAAGTAAATGGTATGGTGATGGAATCAAAATCTTTACTTTTGTCCATTCATCAGAATAAATAGTTTGTGCAAGTGGATCAGGTTGGTGCCGCTGTTATCATATAATACCATCTTATTTTTATTCTTCTAATCTGATTTTTGATTTTGACATTTACTCTAACCCATCAGTAACCTGACTATATGTAGGCATCAGATTATGATACCTCTAATAATGTATAAGCAGACATTTCCTGTTCATTATGATATTACTGATTTAATTTTAAAAGTATTAATTAGTACTCATTGTGCAAGCAACCTTTAACATTCTTCTTTTGGAAAAAAATTAACTTTTCATGATATACAGTATAAGGCTACAAGTTTTTGTTTTTTTAATCCCAAATTCTACTTTCTAATATTATTTTCATAATCTTTCCCTGTGTTCACCTAATTAATGACATCACCAAATAAAAGTAAATGAAGCCTTTCCACAGAAGAGAAAGGATTGAAGTGGTTAGAAAAACACAAGAAGAATCAACTTTGGTGGCTAGAAGAGAAATAAGGTGAATAATTATATTTTTGTTGAAAGGGCTTTGCTTGCTAGTAATAAAATTCCTGTTTAAAAGATGGAGCAGCTTCTGATTCTGTTAGGTTGTAAGAAAATGCTAATCACTGATCAAAGCAGCTGAGTTTCATATCTGGAGTGGAGAGTAAGAAGCCTACCATAAATAATTTAAGTTGCATTCAGGAGTCCCCTCCAATCCAGCCTCTAGTACAGCAAAGACATATGGCATTCAGGAAGATTGCAGCACTGGTTAGCCAAGGGACTACCAACAGGAGTCATGGAGAACCAAGGCTCTCTATTCCAAAGAGTATGGAGGGCAAAGGAAATCTTATAATGGCCTAAAGGGAGGGAGGAGTGTATATTGTTTCTGTTTTTTCCAATAGCAATTATTTATTTACAAAGTACTAGCTGGTCTCTGTCTTAGAGAAGATGAAAAGGATGAATGAATCTCTGGTCTGCTTTTTTGGGGGAAGAATAATGTCTTCCTTTAAAAAAATAAAAGGGAAATCTTTAAGAAGGCAAAGAAAAAAAGGAAACCAAAGATACAGAGAGAAATCTTAGTCTAGGTCAGAAGTTTGGAGGATAGAAAAATGTGGCACAGAGAAGGAAGAAGACAATTGAACGTTTCAAGGTAAGAAATTGGCATGAAGCTTTTCCCACAAAGGAAACTGGAGGAAGAATTGTCGCATCTTTTCAAGAGGAATCAGCTTCTACTATAATGAAGAATCCACAGATCTCATTAAAAGAGGTCATTCAGTAATGATCACAAGGAAAGGCAATGAACAATTGGTTGATGAATCGCTACAGAGGGGTGCAAATGCAACTCTGTCAATATGGCATAATAATGGATCTACTGTCTTAATGGGATTTGTAAGTGGCAGAAATCTTTTCAAGACTTTTTAGACCTGAAGATCACTACTACTTCATGGTGTTTCTACAAAGGAACAAATAATAATGATATATTAAAATTATAAAGCATTGCTGAGGAATATGAAGCCCTGGGCAAGAAATAAAGGCTGTTAGGTAGGCATATGTAATATTTTATCACTATTACCAATTAAAAGTAGGAGCTGCTGAATAAAAAGGTGGATTCAGGAAGTGAACAAATGGCTAATTTGATGGTGGCCAAGAATGGGATTTGAATTTCTGGACAATGACTTGAAATATTGGAATTTTGGATTCTTACCTAAGGATGGAATGTATCTAGTGAAAATGTCACCAAATATATATTTAGATGGAATCTGATCAGAGGGAGGACTCTAAATTGAAAAAGAAAAGGCAGAAACTTCAAGGAAGAACAATAAAAGAAGAGGACTATCAGGTAATAAGATCAGTTATTCATATGAAATAAAATCCAAGAAGGTAGGAGGAAATGCGTTGACATGTTTTTAATGCAAATATTTAAGATCTAGGTAGTAAATAGTATGAATTTGAGATTATATTATAGATATAGAGCTAGAAAAGACTTTAAAAGCTAGTCCATCTCTCTCATTTTGTGGAAGAGGACACTGAGGCCCAGAGAGAGAGGCTACCCAAAGTAGCAAAGGCAGGATTTGAACCCTGGTCTGCTCTCCAATTCAAGCAAATTTCCCTTCACTATGTTGCCTCTGTGGTATTCTTGTTATGAATACTAGATATATAAAGATATGTTTGAACCCATATTCTCTTCTGCTGGGCATTTTTCAGTTCTTAATGAAAAAAGAGTAAATTTTGTTTCCTAGGTATCATTGAGCTTTGGTGGGATGAGATGCCAGGAATATAGTTCTGGAAGAGAACAGAAGACATAAAAGGAGTGTCAAAGCAAAACTTTTTTTTTCTTTTAGCAACTTCTACCTTCCGTCAGTTCTAAGACAGAAAAACAGCAAGGGCTAGGCAATTGGGATTAAATGACTTGGCTAAGGTTACACATCTAGGAAGTGTCTGAGCCATATTTGAACCCAAGTCCTCCTGATCACTCTATCCACTGTGCTACCTACCTCAGTAACAATGTTTTTTAAGAAGATGTATTCTTGTGAGAAATTCTAGATACCAGTGGTGGGAAACATGGTGGAAACCATTTAAGTAAAGATTAAACAATGTGATTATGCCATTTCTATTTCAGTTTAGCCAGCACTTATTAAATGCCTACTGTGTACAGGCACTTTGTTCTGGGGATATAGGATACAGAGACAAAAACAGGATGCTACTTATAGGCAGATAAAAGTAAATATAAAATATATGTAAAGAAAATAATTGGTGTAAAACCTGAGCAGAGGATTTAGGCAACACTTTTAGGAAACAAACATAGACCTATTATGCACCCCTTGTTCATCAGCACTTCTTTTAGAATCCCTGCCTTCCTTTGAGGTAACATTCTGTAAACCTTTTCTAGGATTTGTATAAAATCTTGTTCTCATTAACCTGTCTGCTAAGGTCCTTACCTGTATTTCATATTTATCTGGATATAGGTTGTTTCCAATAGAATGTAAACTACTTGAAGTCTTGGAGAGTTTTATTTTGGTTTTGCTTCTTTGGTGTTTAGCACAGTGACTGGAACATAGCAGGGAGTATAATACTTGTTGAATGAATGAATAAATATGGGGGCACTACACAGGAGTGATGGGGGAAATTAATCTATCCAGACACTCTGTGGAATGCTATCTGTTTCAAAAGCAGAGCTGGTGATACATTCTTGACTTGCCTTAAGCAGAATTTCATTAAAAGATAGGGAAAGCAACAGGAAGAACCATGATTCTGTATGTGATTCACCAGGTCTGACTGTAACACATTCTGTGAATTGAAAGGACTGTGATTGCTGAGTCATTATTAGTGATTTTTGAAAAGTCCTGGAGAGTGAGAGATGCACTGTAAAACTGGAGAAGGGCACATATCTCCATTTCCACAAAAGAGACTGAGGTGCATTTTATAAATTGTAGACCTGTAAATTTGACTTTGGTTCCTGGCAAAATCCTAGAGCATATTTTTAAATGAGGATTAACTGGCCCCTGAAAGAGATGTGTGATCTGTGAGGAAGAGTGACCATTCAATCTTAAATTTCATGAAAAAGGAGAAAGAAAAAGAGGCATAGTTTAACATGCATTGAGATTTAAGGAGAACATCTTCCTTCCTCCTTCCCTTCTCTCTCTCTCTCCTTCCTTCCTTCCTTCCTTCCTTCCTTCCTTCCTTCCTTCCTTCCTTCCTTCCTTCCTTCCTTCCTTCCTTCCTTCCTTCCTTCCTTCCTTCCTT